>NW_015172573.1:124978-125318 GCF_001447785.1 Gekko japonicus
AACAATATTTTGTTTCCTTTGTCCTACAAGATGTTCTCTGCTCTTTCTGCTTCTTGTAGGGTTGCCAAGTGAATTTGTCTTACCGGCAGGGGAGCCATCTGTCGATGTGAGGGCGCTGCCAGCACATCACTGGAAGTGATGCGCGACGTCGATCACGTTGAAGGCGTGGCCCCGATCGTCGGAGGGAAAACCATAGAGTTTTCCCTCTGACGATCAGGGCCACACCCCCAACGTGATTGACGTGGTTGCATCACCTCTGGTGACGCAGCCACGCTGTGCTTCGGGGGGCGGAGTTCCCCCCGTGGCCCGATTCCGCGGTGGCGGAAATCGGGCCTCCGAA
>NW_015172573.1:126457-131759 GCF_001447785.1 Gekko japonicus
AATTGGTTGGTCACTAAAACAGAAACTAAGGTTGAATTAGGAAATAAGTATTTTTTTCTCTGACAAAGAAGGCAGTTATCCATTACACTGCACTAATAACTTTCTCTTTTATCTCATAACCAATTTGGGTAAAAACTAAAGGAGTGTGAAGGAGGAGTGTGTAAATACTACTGAAATGGGAAGGTGTTCACTAATCAAGTTGTGAATGGTGGAACTTATAGAGGCCCTGGCAACAGACTCCATGAACAAATGCCACATCTGGATCTGTGAAGAGCTTTGGCTTCCAAAGACCAATTAAAATTATTCTGTACTATTATAGTAATTACATAGTAATTCTCTCAGGGGTGGTTTCTTACTGGACATGTAGGCATTCATTCATTCAGATGAAGTTTATTTGTGTCTATTGTCTCAAGCAGCAAATGTTTACTTGAGTAGCAGAAACATACTTCATCTTGATCAGGTATGAACACACAACTGTTAAGAAAGGTGGTTTATATTGTTCTCCTGCTTTGGCTTGAGAGCCACAGGGTGCAAGGCAGGGCAAAGTAAAGCAAGGCATGCAGAGTACAAAAGTATCAAGACTAACAGGACTGCTGCAAAATTAAACAGGAGTCCAATGGCACTTTATGGACTTACATAAGCATTGTTGAGTCACAGCTCATTTCATCAGATGCATGCAATGTACATCCATAACAGATATATTTAAAGTCATAAGGCAAGAATGGGGAAATATTACAAAGAGAGGCCCATTTGAGACAATAACAAATGAAAGAACATCCACTCCACTCAGGGTGGGTGAAGACCACTCACAACATTTCACAGATAGGCCAAGTATACTTAACATATAATCAGAACCAGTCAGTGAAGGCAGGAAAGGGTGTGTCTGGCTGAAGTATTAGCACCTTTAGTGAGGGAAAGCAAGGATTTCAGTAAAATAAGCAAGCAGGGAGCCAAGGATGTTACAGCAGCAAAGGATGGTGACTAATCGAGAGTCTTAAGTAACCCTTAAGGGAGCTGTGCCTTTCAGGCCCCCTGTCTGATTGCAAAATGGAGTCTTTCAGGAGAGCTGAGATGCTTCCTGTTGCCTTGGTTCTTGGAATGGCAATGACAGAGAGACCTCTCAGACTGTTGATGGTTATAGGGGGAGTGAGTTCTGGATCAGGAAGGGGGGATGGACTCCCTCCCAAGGTAAGAGAGATGTCTCAGTCTGTTGGGCCTCTTCCTGGACATTTAAGGTGGTTTCCACAGGTGTCCCAAGTGCTGCCTCTATAGCTGGATCCAGGACCACAGCCGCTTTCTTTTCTGAGTCTTTGGTATTTCTTTCTGATAAGGAGGTGCCTGCATCTTGATCCATGCTAATCCTCCTCTGGGTTGGTATGTAGACTAGGGATCCCCAGCATGGTGCTGTGGGCTCCATGACACATGCTGACACCTTTCTTTGTGCCCTCCGAAGGTGACGCAGCCACACTGCGCTTCGGGGGGCGGAGTTCCCCCCGGGGCCCGATTCCGCGGTGGCGAAAATCGGGCCTCCGAAGCAGGGGTTTACCCGCCACCCGCCCCCACTTGGCAGCCCTAGCTTCTTGTCTCTCTATCCTTACCTTATTATAGCCTCTCAGGGAATCCCATTCTGAACCACATGGCCAGACTCCTCTGCTGTACTGCTTGGCCTTGCACATTTTCGTATTTGTTTTGGAGATATGATCCCCTCAATGAGACCCAGTGATTTGTCCTAGGCCGTGTTTCTGGAAGGCATCCAATCTCTCTTGCTTTGTGTCTGAAGCACCTGTGTATTAAATTGCACCAAACAACATCCAGGCCTTCCAAAGGAGGGGTGTTCCCCCCCCATTCACTGAATGTTCAGTGGTTTACCTAGAGTGCTTATTTCCTCTATTCACTGAGCATTCAGTGGTTTACATAGAGTGCTTATCTTGTGAGACTTCATGTTTTGCTAACTCTTTATACCCTGATGTGAAACAACCTGGTTATTGGAACGTCCGTGAGCAAGTCTGTGATGACTGTTGTGATTTATGTACCATTTTTTTAGTTTATATTTACTTCTCTATGTTTAAAAAATTCCAAAAAAAGAGTGTGTGTTTTTTAAAATGTGCAATTCCAGAGAATTGAGAATGGGCAGTTCCAAAGAGAGAAGAAAATGTGTGATTCAAAAATCAAGTAATGCAAAAGTTAATTGATATAAAGAGTGACTGATGATAATGGGTAAAGCAATGTGAGTAGTCTAGGCTCCTCTAGAATACCAGACCTGGATCAACCGTACCCATTTCCTACCCTTTGGTCGAAGACACTCCCTGTGGACTCCACTGCTACTCATCATATGTTCACCAGGGTTTCAAAGATGAATGTAATAAATGTAGAACATGGGAACCCTTTTCCTGACAGGTCATAGGAAGTTGTTAATGTTGGGATGTGGACAGTGATGCACACATAAGGAAGAATTCATAGGTATGTTGTAGCCCTATATAAAGGAAGAATTCATAGGTATGTTGTAGCCCTATAAAGCCTTGCCTTGCAGGGTTGGCTCTGGTTAGTATTTGGATAGGAGACCGCCAAGGAAATCCAGGGTCATGATGCAGCAGGCAATGGTGAACCACCTCTGAACATCTCTTGCCTTTAAAACCCTAAGAGGTTGCCATAAGTCGGCTGTGACTTGATGGTACTTTCCACCACCACATGTAGCAGCATGTGCCAGGCACACCAAATTACAATCACCTACACTTCCATATTTTCCTTTTAAAGGCCTTGTAAAATGGAGAAGGATCACTGCTTGGGGCAACACAGAGATGCTAAAAACAAGTGCTGTACATTATTGACAAGCCAGTGCTCTAGGCTGGTTGAATGTCACCATGTACAGGTTTGATTGCCACTTCTCTGCATGCCGCTGCCGGTGTGACCTTTGGTCAGTTACAAGGTCTTTCGGAGCTGTTCTTTCAAGGGCAATCCTCGAAAGAGCTCTTGCCAGTCCCACTTACCTCACAGGGTGTCTGTTGTAGGGAAAGGAAAGGGAAGGGATCGTAAGCCGCTCTGAGACTCCTTTGAGTAGTGAAGGGCGGGGTACAAATCCAGTCTCTTCTACTTATTCTACAGCATAAGCAGTACTAGGCAGAGGACCACGGGGATGCAGGGGTAGAGCGGCTCTTTCACCCACACAACTTATCCATGGCAACTTTCAGTTTAGGGATGTGTGCTGCTCTAGAGTTTACTGTGTGGGGCAGCTTATTTGCATTGCAATGGTAGTGATGGCAGCTCTGAGGTATCATGTTTATGTTGTACAGAATGGATCATGGGTGCTTCTATGGCCCAGCGCATGAGATCGGTTTATCATATCCCTGTTGAATCAAACTGCTGTACCATTGATTCAGCTCCCTTCCCCAACCCATCCTCATAATCTGCCTAGGATTTCTTAGTGTGAATTAGAGGGCCATGTCTGTGTGGTCTCACAGCCGTGCAGAAGCCTCCAGAAATTGCTGGGCTACATCTCACATCTTCTCTATCAGATCAGAATCCAGTTTTGTTTGGGGGGGCATGAATGATTTTTCTTTCTCTTTTCTGCACAGGCATGAATGCTGCTGTCCGGGCAGTGGTCCGTGTGGGGATATACACAGGTGCCAAAGTGTACTTTGTTCATGAGGTAAGTTGATGTGATGGTTTCCTTCTCAGCTGGTGCTTGTCTTTGCTCAGTTACAAACAGCATTTATTTCTAGGCTGTAATCCCATTTAGGGGTCCCTTTCTCTTTGGGTCCTCCAGCACAATATTAAAAAAAAATTGTCCTTGCTGGAAGGCCTTAAAAACCAGTTGATGATGTGCAAGCAGGTGTTTTGTTCAAAAATCAGGGTCTGTTATGAGCATATGATGACTGTGATCCCAGTGTAAAACATTTTCTACATAGGATCATCAGTGAATACCCTGCTGGTAAAATTTTGTGCCTTAAGAATCTCTCTCTCTGGAAGGATCGGGAGGGGTTGTAGCTCAGTGGTAGAACATCTGCTTGGCATGCAGAAGGTTCTGAGTTCAGTCTCCAGTTTCTCCAGTTAAAAGAAAAGATCTGGCGGCAGGTGATGTGAAAGACCTCTGCCTGAGACCTTGGAGAGCCACTGCCTGCCAGTCTGAGCAGACAATACTGACTTTGATGGAGCATTCAGTATAAAGCAGTTTCATGTGTTCATGTGTGATCTGCTTTGTTGTGATTTTCAAGGCACAAAATTGTACTAGCAGTATATTTATTGATGATCCTTTGCAGGGGTCATTTCGTAGAAAAAGAGCTAGGGGAACTCATTAGCATAACTCATTAGCATATGCCACACCCCCTGACATCACCGGAAGTGTGTCATAAGGCCACACGCCCCACCCCCAATGGTCCCGGCCGTCGGACGACACCGAGCCCAACGCTCCTGTGCTGCCCGCCCGCCAAACAAGCTCGGCGCGGGCCGCCCGGGCAGTCCAACTTGGCCAGCGCCCCCACCCGCGCCGAGTCGGCTTCGTTGCACATCGGGCTTGCTCGGCGGGCGGGCAGCGCAGGGGCATCGGGCTCGGTGGCGGCGTATGGCTGCCTATGAGGGACTCCCTGCTGGGCTCGTCGGCCGGAGCTGGGCAGGAGGCGGCGGCGTGGCGCGCCATGGACAGCGTCGTCGCGGTGCTGCTCGGCGCTGGCGCTGAAGAAGAGCGCAGCCGAGCTGACGGTGATGGACGTGTACGACCTGGCCTCGCTGATGGGCCAGGAGTTCGAGTCAGTGCCTCATCAACGCGCACGGCTGCGAGGCTGTTGGCCGCCTGATGCCCAAGGTGGTCAGCCGCAACCACCTCAACCCCGAGCTCGATGAGCTGCGCCTCGACTGCCTCCACCTCGAGTGGGCCGACCGCATCGAGAAGGAGAGGAATCACCAGAAGGTCAGCCACGGCCGGGCAGGGAGGGGAGGCCGGGTGACCAGGCAGGGGGACCTCTTCTCTCCGGCCAGAGCTGGCTCCAGACGCGGCGGCTTGCGAGGGAATAGGGCCTCCTCTGAGCATAGGCATAGGGCCTCCCTCTTCTTGCTGGGTAGTTGCCTCTCGGGGGACTGCCAGGGGGGGGAGGGGGTCTCTTTGGAGAGGGAGTGGGGGGAAGGCGCGTGCTCCTGCCTGCCGGCCCCTCCTCCCTCCTCCTGCGGGCCAGGCCCAGGGCAGCAGGCGCTCTCTCCAGGCCCCGGCGGCAGGGGTCCCCGTGCTCCCTCCTCCCCGCCAGCCGGCGCTCCCTCCTCTCCGCTTCTTCAGGCTGCCGCGGGGGGGGGGTTGAGGGGGCCCCGCCGGCGG
>NW_015172573.1:131980-158172 GCF_001447785.1 Gekko japonicus
AGAGCTTCAAAACAGAAAGAGAAACAAAAAGACAACTGAAGGGGGGGAGTTAATCATTGTGTGTTTATTCTTTTAGTAATCATATTTTTATAGTGACAAATTGTATGCCACTTCTGATATTTTATGAAAAGCGAAGTATAACAGTTTGTGAACAAGTTGTAATAAAGACAAAATGGAAGAAACTGAATTTGGTTCCATTTCAGGGGGAATGTAAAAGTACAGTACAATGGCCTGGGTTGCAACTTAGTACTAGTCAGGTACCTGGAGACAGGAGATTAGAATATAGATCTCCTGCAACAGATTTGTTGTTGTCAAGGTCCCATTAAAACAACGTAGTCACTTCTCATAGAAAAGGGTACTTTATTGAGGCAATGGGTCACTAGAGAGGTTTCTGTTTAGAATAACATGAAGGGACCATAGCAAGTAATATAAACGAAATTCAAAACGCTACTAAGCCAATGAGTCTATTTCCCGCTTGGGGAGTTCAGAGCGCCAACTTGCTGGGAACCAAACGCTCCAGTTATCGGTACTAAGCTTTTCTCAGGCTCTGCTAATTAAAACAAAAAGCTGCCGCCATCCTTATCACACACCTGCTTGGCCTTGAGTGCTGCATGGTTCACTAACAAGCTCTACGTCTGGGCATGCGTCTGGGTTGCTAAGCGAGAGATAATAAACAATACCCAAAGCAGGAGGAAAGTACATGGGCTACAACCTACAGGAACAAAGCATGTGCAGAGTGCATAGACCATACATTACTACAAATACAGAATTTGGCAGCTTGCTGACATACTGCCCCCGCGAAAATCCATTTCCCCCCATTTCCAAGGTCTCCCGGCCATTCCGGCAGAACCTACTGGTCATTCCGGGAGACCTCCCGGTTTGTCCGGGAAATCCTGGTGAAACTTCCTGATCATGTAAGGGGCCCGAATATCCCCTTCTTCCACCCATTCTCGGTGCTGGGGTCCGAAGTCTTTCCATTCAACCAGATACCATAGTTTCCCACATTTACATTTAGAGTCTAGAATACATTCAATTTTGTAGTGTTCCTGATCATCCAGTAACACCGGTAAAGGCGAGGTGTGTTTTTCCCGCCATTCAGAAGAACCATTGTCCTTTTTCAGGAGGCTGAAATGAAATACAGAATGCAAAGATCTCAAATTCTTTGGTAATTCAACATCCACGGCTACCTCATTAATTACCTTTTTTACCTTAAAGGGCCCGATGAAATACAGAATGCAAAGATCTCAAATTCTTTGGTAATTCAACATCCACGGCTACCTCATTAATTACAGAAACTGCCAAAACTTTCCTTTGATTTCTGAGCCACCTATGGAGCCAACTTAAACCTTTGCTCTCTGCAGCTTTTACTAGATGTGGATGGATTTGAATCTTGGTTTCCCCAGCTCGTTGTGCGGATATGCCTTTATCTCTGCCATGAAAGTGGGGGGCGGGTTCAGAGGGACTCAAAAATAGATTGTTATAATGCTATACTTGTCAGTTCCTCCCAGTGGCTAGGGTACAGTTTTAGAGATTGTAGCACTAGGTGTTGCTCTCCTGCTCAGACTTGCAATACAACTGTTCCTAAGCAGTATCTGAAGACGTGAGCTCATACCCTGCCACATATTTTGATAGTCTTTAAGGTCGCGAAGAGTCGGACTCGACTATGCGACTGAACAACAACAACAAGGTGCTTACTGGACCCTTGCTCTTTTCTAATGTTCCTAAACTAGTACTTGAAGTAAGGTAAAGGTAAAGGTACCCTTGCTCGAAAGCCAGTCGAATCCGACTCTAGGGTTGCGGTGCTCATCTCCGTTTCAAAGCCGAAGAGCCAGCGCTGTCCGAAGACGTTTCCGTGGTCATGTGGCCGGCATGACTAAACACCAAGGCGCACGGAACGCTGTTACCTTCCCACCGAAGTGGTACCTACTGATCTACTTGCAATGTCTTGCTTTCGAACTGCTAGGTTGGCAGGAGCTGGAACTAGAGATGGGGGCTCACTCCATCTTGCAGCACCCGGGTCTCGAACTGCTGAACTACTGACCTTCCACAGCCTGCAGTTCAGTGTCTTAACCACTTGAGCCAACGCAGTACTTGAAGTACAAGTCTGTTTAACAAAAAAAAGGTCTTTGCAGGTTGTAGGGAAGATGGGCAGGGAAGAGTTAAGCACCCTTTCCTGAAAATGCTCCTCCCCATTAGCTATCAGGTTCAGTTCAAGATATTGGCCATCCCATATAAAGCCCATCATGACCTTGGGCCTTTCCCCCAATGCTCCAGCCCAACAACCTTGGACCTTCTGCAGGTACTACCCTGAGAAAGGGCAAGACCAGTAACTGCCAGTTCATGTGCAGGCTCTGTAAATGGCTCCCACCCTACCTGAGGAGATCAGGAAGGCAACTGAATTGTTCAGGGGGGCATTTTTATAAAGGTTAAGTTATAATGGAATGGTTCAGAGATATTTCAAGGAAGTGAGCTGGACTTTACTACTGTGCATGGTATGTATTATTTGTCGCTGTATGCATTATCTTGTTCTCAGTGCATTGAATTTCTAGACAGTTTGTTGTAGTGGTTAAGAGCGCGGACTCTAATCTGGGAGAACTGGGTTTGATTAACCCACTCCTCCACATGCAGCTGCTGGTGTGACCTTGGGTCAGTCATAAGTTATTTCAGAGCTGTTCTCTCAAGAGCAGTTCTCAAAGAGCTCTCTCAGCCCCATCTACCTCACAGGGTGTTAGTTGTGGTGAGGGGAAGGGAAAGGAGATGGTAAAGTGCTGTGAGACTCCTTCAGGTTGTGAAGGGCAGGGTATAAATCCAATCTCTTCTTCTGCTTCTCACAGGGAGTCTGTTGTGGAGAGGGGAAGGGAAAGGAGATTGTAAGCCACTTTGAGACTCCTTCAGGTAGTGAAGGGTAGGGTATAAATCCAATCTCCTACTACTACTACTACTTCTTGCCAGTTTGATGTAGTGGTTAAGAGCGGTAGACTCTAATCTGAAGAACTGAATTTGATTCCCCACTCCTTCACATGCAGCCAGCTGGGTGACCTTGGGTCAGTCACAGTTAGAGGTGTTCTCTCAAGAGCAGTTCTCTCAGAGCTCTCTCAGCCCCACCTACCTCACAGGGTGTCTGTTGTGGGGAGAGGAAAGTAAGGAGATTGTAAGCCGCTCTGAGACTCCAAGTGAAGGGTGGGGTACAAATCCAATTCTTCTTCTTCTAGTTATTTAATACCATTTGTGTGTGTAAAGTTCCGTCACGTTGCAGCCAATTTATGGCGACCCCAAGAAGGGGCTTTCAAGGCAAGTGAGAAGAACAGGTGGTCTGTCATTAGTCTTCCTCTGCAGAGTCTTCCTTGGTGGTCTCCCTTTCAAGTACTGGCCCTTTTTAGCTTCCAGCTGAACTATACCATATCCCCACCCCCCCCCCCCCCAGAATTCCATTTACTTCTGTGTTTAATACTTATGCTTTGGTTCAGATTTCAGCAATCCTGGTCCTATTACACTACTTATTAGATGATTCATCCTACAGATTGCATTGACTTAATTTGGTGTAATCCACTTTGAGACTCTGTGAGAAAGGCGGACAACAAATAACATAAGCAAAATAAAATCACATGACCATAGTTGGAAAGCCAATGTTTGTTGGGGCAACGTATAGTTTTTGCCCTAGGTGTCATAGCTGAATGGAGAAGTTGAGTCTCAGGGACCTTGTGTAGGTCAATCAGGCTGAATCAACGTGGCCAAAGTAGGCAGGCCACGTGGGAAGTTGGGGAGGGTACCAGTTCCACAGTGGTCTCTTGCTGAAGAACCAAACAGATTGGTAAGATAGTACCAGATTGGCATAGTAATGGTTAGCACTAGACGAACAATGGTAGTCCCAAACCCCCATGTGTGGAATGACTGCTCTATGAAGTATTGCTAGCATTGTCACTCCAGCAGTTAAAATATTGGCACCTGGAGGAACGCAGAGCCTCCAAGCCAAATGGAATGCTCACTTTGCTCCACACTTGGACACAATTTTATATTGACTATTGCCCTGTGTTGGCATTTACAAGTGCTGCGCTGCGCGTCTTGTACAAGCTGACTTTTTTAAGAGGAGGAGAGCTTTAATGCTTCTCTTTCATTAACGCAATTCTGCGCGTTCTCCCCTGACCTGGATAGCCCAGGCAAGCCCGATCTTGTCAGATATCAGAAGCTAAGCAGTTGGGTCAACTCTGGCAAGTACTTTGATGGGAATACCAGAGGTGGGAGGTGGGGGCAGGCTTTATTCAACCACCTCTCTGAATATCCTGCAGGCCCCCAGTAGAGATCAGTCACCAGAGGTCGCCATGACTTCCAGGTGCACACACACACAAACATATTTTGAAAAATACCAAAAAACCCAATTCTGTGTGTTCTCTTTCAGGGCTACCAAGGGCTGGTGGACGGTGGGGACAACATTAGGGAAGCCACATGGGAGAGCGTGTCCATGATGCTGCAGCTGGTAAGTGAGACTCCCTGAACGTCTTCATTTTGCAAAATGCTTGACAGGTGTCCATCTTTGTAAGCACCACTGGCTGAGATTTTTCATACGGGCCTGTGAAGGCCCAGTGGGCATGTGAGAGTTTGGTTGTGTTTGCATATGGGACCATTGCATTTTGTAGTAGGGGGAGGGTTGGAGGAGGGGCCCTTACTGCTTCTCAAGACAATTTCTGTGCTGATGTTCATGCAGTTGCTTTGTATTCACTAAGACTGGTGTTCTCAGACTTTTCTATCTCGTGTGCGTTAAAGGCCCACTTAGGGTAACCCTATGAATTAGTGACCTCTGAAATGTCCTCTTATTAACAGCCTTGCTCATGTCTTGCAAATCCATCTCATCAACTTTTCCTAGCATTATTGTCTTTTCCAGTGACTCTGGTATTCTCATAATAGGACCAAAAGACAATAGCCTCAGTTTAGCTTCTAGTAAGAATTCAGGCTTGATTTGATCTAAAACCCACTTACTTGTGTTTTTGATGATCCATAGTAGTGTTTTTGAAGTAAGAGTTGGTCAGAAGTGGTTGACCATTGCCTCCTTCTGCATGGTGCTCAGCAGGGCGAGCTGAAGCGACACTGCCATTGTCTGCAGAAGATCCTCCACCAGTGTCACCTTCCACTACTGCTGCCGCCCAGTAGCTACATTCAAGGATTCCTCCACCCCCACCACCATTGGAACTGTCCATTCTCTTATGCTGATGTGGCTGTTGATTCCTGAAGGGGGTCTCTTACATCCCACCAATCACCCCGTCAAAGAACCCCTGTCCTACCACTATAGATACAAAAAGTCCACTTTCCCCAAAACATCCATATGTTTACAGGCGTTCTGTTAGTATGTTTTATCATTTGGACTAAGTTTTAAGAACATAAGAAATTGCAGAAGCATAATGGGTAATATCTGGCAGATAAGGCCGGCAGGAAGTGGGACGTCAAAGACACTTGCTGGTGAGCAGGGGAACGAGGGTTTAGGAGAAACACCCAGTGTCCAAGGTTATTACTAGCATGCCAGAAAGTCATGGATAAGTAATCTGTGGCAGATAGGGTTGGCAAGAGATGGCCCATCATACTTGCAGGTGGACACATAGGGATGAGGGAGAGTGAATCCTTAGAAGTTGTTATGAAAACCTTTCGTCCCACTGGTAGTATGTCTACCGTTGATTGAAAACCACTGCGCTGAGGAACAAGGCATTCACTTAAGGGCAGAACATGTATTTTCACTTGCTGTATGCTTTTTTGCAGCCTGACCAATGGAGCATGGCCTGAGTTGGCGAGCTGATGACCATCTTGGGCCTGCTGTCAGGGATGAACTGTGCTTTATATACCGTGGCTTGACCAAACGTGTTAGTTGTGACTTCTAAGTGCAAATGGCTGGCACCAAACTAGGATTTCCAACGAGAGTTTGTAGTGGATTTGTCAACCTCACTGGGTCGGAGTTGTTCATTGTGATGTCTAATGCAGGATCCACGCATCTCTGTTGCCCTGTGGTTGTATCACAGCAGTCATTTGAAACTGGATCAGCACCCCCAGTTGAGAATCAAACTGAGGGAAAACGTTGTGAAACTTGGAGGTTAGAGCAGTTGTCCGTCCAAAGTGTTTTTCATTGCCCTCTGAGGGAAGTCCTTACTGCTCCTGTAGTTTGAGAAAGGTCATTTGCTGTTTGAGGGAAAGGGTTCCTGTCAGGAGGAACCATTATTGTAAAATCTTGACCTTTTCATCGCTTGAGGTCACTGGCAAGAGTGGCCGTCTTCAGTGTAATGATACTTCTGATGCTGAGGTCACAATGAATGTCTGAGGCCCAAAATAACTTGACATTGGAGCCGAGCTTCGCCTGCAGCCATACTCCATAATGGGGAGGTTGTTTGTGTTACACGAATGAGAACTGCAGAGGACTGTGGTATATCCAGGCTTCTTCCTAGGTAGCTAGGCCCTACTGTTGTTCCTGTAGAAAGGATCACCTGCAGCAGAAATGTACGCTTCCCCAAAAGGCAACCTTTATTGTTTACTCCATGATGCTAAACTCCTCAGAATCTCAATGTTCAGTTTATCAGTAGTGGCAGCCTGCACTCCTGGAAGGTTCAAACAAACTGACAGGGTGGTGAATCGCTCTTTTCTGCTTTTAACCACAGGCTGGAAGTCATTCACATGTTCTGAAAATGAACTCGTCTCCCTTTGCTTGCTTTCCAACAACAGGCAGTTTCATAAGCTTCTCCCCTGTTTCTCTTCAGTCAATGCGTTCTCCTCAATTCATGGCTGTCTAGGGTTGCCAGCCTCCAGGTAGGGCCTGGAGATCTCCCAGAATTAAAATAGATCTCCAGGTGGCAGACATCAGTTTCCCTGGAGAAAATGGCTGCTTGAACTCTATGGCATTATACCCCACTGAGATCCTGGCTCTCCCCAAACCTTTCCCAGGCTCCACCCCCAAAATCTCCTGGTATTTCCCAACCAAGAGCTGGCAACCGTAGGTGCAGAGGGGATGTATTTTCCCTTTCTCCTATAAGGATTTTCAACCTCAGTTGGTTTGCACAGTGCCCTGTGCATGGCTAACTACAGTTTTGTTCCACCTGGCTTTTGAAAGGGTTTTTAGATCTGTTATTTGTTAGGTTTTATAAGCTTCACTGTGGCTTTGAACTGGTGATAAAAGTACATTGCTCTGAAAATAGATATTGGAAGCCAATATATAAATGTATTTTTTTTAAAAGCCAGTAATGTCAAGGCAATGTATGTACTGGGTGTTAAAGAAACAGAGGTAAAGAGCTCAGGCATATTGATAGAAATTTTATATAGCTTTTCTCCCACAACTAGAGTGAGGGTCGGTCTCTCTCTCTCTCTCTCTCTCTCTCTCTCTCTCTCTCTCTCTCTCTCTCTTGCTGTTTGCCAACTCCTGCCCTAACATTATCTTCTGACTCCAGGCTTGTACTTTTAACCTGGTTTATTTTTTTTCCATCCCTGCCAGGGGGGCACAGTGATTGGGAGCGCCAGGTGCCAAGACTTTCGCACGCATGAAGGACGCCTGAAAGCCGCTCGCAACCTGGTAAAGAGAGGAATAACCAATCTGTGTGTGATTGGGGGTGATGGGAGCTTGACCGGAGCAGACACCTTCCGTGCAGAATGGAGCACCTTGCTACAGGAGCTGGTTAAAGCAGGTATTCCAGTCGAGAGTGGATGCAAACACTGTGCGGATGCAAATTAATATTAATTTATTAATTCAATTTATACCCCGCCCTCCCCGCAAACGGGCGCAAAGAGGACTGTACACTGGAATCTGACAGCAGTTAGATTTGTCTGTGTACTTCTTTAGCCCACTTTTCTCACTGAGACTCAAGGAGGATTAAACAATATCGAGCAATCCAATAGTGTGAGATGTCTAATAAACAATGCATTAGGACTAGGATTACAAAAATTAGAAACAGTGCAAAAAAGTATCAGAGAGATGTCAGTTTATTTATTAAATTAGATGTTTAAGCCACCCTCCCCTGCAAAGCAGGGCTCAAGGCGGTGTACATCAGTAGAAACAATTATTAGTTTAACCATTTACAAACAGTAAAAGTACGATAAAAATACAGCAAGCAACCTGATAAGATGGCGTTAAACTACTGATTATGCCACTGCCTTGTGGGGAGGGGGCCAGAGACAGGAGCGCCAGACAGATGGAAACCATCGCTGTCCTCAGCCAAACACCTGGTAGAATATCTCTGCCTTACGGGCCCTGCGGAATTGCATGAGATGTTGTTCAGCGAGGAGTTCCAGCAGGTTGGGGCCAGGGAAGGGAGCACTGTCAAGAATCACCCTTTCAAGGACAGCTCTGACAGAACTATGGCTTGCCCAAGGTCATCCAGGAGCTGCAAGTGGAGGAGTGGGGAATCAAACCCGGTTCTCCCAGATTAGAGTCCGCACACTTAACCACTACACCAAACTTTGGTGGCGGAACCTGGAGAGGTTGGGGTTTGAGAAGGGGAGAGACCTCAGTGAAGTATAATGCCATAGAATCCACTTTCCAAAGCTGCAATTTTCTCCAGGGGAAGTGATCTCTGCTGCCCAATCCTAGGAGATCTCCAGCTACCACTAGGAGGTTGGCCACCCTGGGCTTAGTGGACTGCAGTGACAGGGGAAGAAGGAAAGTACTCTTCAGGGTCTATAGGTCATTGTTATCCAACATATCCAACTGTGAGTGTTCAATAAAATCAACTTTTTTGTTTCAACTTTACTTCGTGTCAAATGCCATTTCCAAAGGGTTGTCTAAGAGGGCTCCTGCTGAGTTACAATAAAAGTCTGGCAAAAGCCAAATAACTTCTTTAACAATGGGTGGGACACTAAGAAAGTTATAAGTTTATAATTCAAACCCGCTACTAAGAGGCTGCTCAGTCAGAGTGGTGAACAGTGTTTTGGCGGGAAAATCTGCCTCATGGAAGAGAAGGAGCAGGAACCTGTTTTCTCCAAGTTGCTCGGGATGGCATACAAAGTACTTCCCTCCCCCATTTGATCCTCATACCAACTCTGTGAGGAAGGTTAGGCTGAGAGGGACTGATCCATAGACACCTAATTCGCTGCTTCACTGAATGTAGATTTGAACACAATTGACGGGAGGAAGTGCTGCTGTACAAGACTTCCCCCTCATGGAAATGCATAGGAGCTTTGCAAGAGTTCAGCTTACCTGCTGATAATTTCAGGGGGGAGGCTGCACAGGAGAATTAATCAGGTTTGCCCCCAAAACGTACAGAACCCCAACCAAAGGAGGCTGATGGTGCCTTACCGTTCTATCCCCGTGAGATGATATCCAAACTAAACATTTCTCCTGCAGGTTTTTGCTTGTTTGTTTTTTATGCCATCAAGTTGCAGCCGACTTATGGTGACCCCATGGAGTTTTCAAGGCTGGAGACAAACAGAGGTGGTTTGCCGTCTGCCTCTGTGTAGCAACCCCGGACTTCCTTGGTGGTCTTCCATCCAAGTACTCCCCAGGGCCTACCCTGCTGACCTTTAGAGATACGATGAGATGAGGCTAGCCTAGGCTGTCCAGGTCTTACTGTTACCCCTTCCTAATCCAGTTTCTTGCATCTGGTGTGTAGCAACACTCAGTTCTTGTATGAAGGGACATTGGGTTTAAATGCTGTCATTCTAAAGCTAACCCGTAGAAGAGAGTGACAGTATTGAGATTTTTTTTTTTACTTTTGGTCAGGATAAGCGAACTCACAACATTAATATGCTTACTATCTGCTGACATTTCATTGGCTCTTCTCTGGCCAATGTCTTTCCAGGTGCCATCACAGCAGAGGAGGCCAGGAAGTCTAGCCATCTGAACATTGTTGGCATGGTTGGCTCTATCGATAATGACTTCTGCGGGACTGACATGACCATCGGCACCGACTCCGCTCTCCACAGGATAATAGAGATAGTGGATGCTATCGCTACCACTGCCCAAAGGTAAGGCTTGTGATCGTTATGCAGGACTGGCTGGGTATATTCCATGATAGGAGTTTGAAAACACAGGGAGTTGATACTGGGACCGAGAACTTAGCATTTTGAAAGTGTTCATTTAAAAAAAGTAAGTTAGTTTCTGGTGGCTAGATCTGACAGTGGGTGACCAACAGCGAAAGAAATCTTGGCCCATCCTCATGAGTCGCAGTTGCTGAAATAACGGCACAAATTAAGCACATGTGTGCAAAGCAACTTAATTTGCGTAATGTCTACAGATTGCAGAATTTGGTGTCCTTTGGTGCTTTTAGTCTCAGAGTGTACTAAGCACTAGGCCTCATGTCACTGTAGAGGACATAACTTGTTTCTTCCCATACAGTTCAGCCTCTTCGTTCATAGATTGGTGCTCCGTGCACAAGTAAAATCTAGTTTGGACAAATATAAGGGTAAAAGACCTGTGTACCTCTCAAGAACTAAAAATGTGAAATCTGCATGTCGTGTTGGCCTGAGAGTTGTTTTGGCATCATGTGAGAATCAAAATGCTGTCTCCATTCACCTCTGTGTGTGCTCACAGTAGAAGGCCAGTCTTTTCCCAACAGGCAGGTTGTGAGAAGATTTAATTGAGGAATGAGGAGATCATGCGCTAAAGCAGAGGTCCCCAATGTGGTGCCTGCGGGCATCACAGCGCTGGCCAACACCTTTTCTGACATCTGCCAAGTGTTTTTAGAAAGTGGGTGGGCCCGGGTAGGGCTTTGGCCCCAAAAGGTTTCTGAATGAGCACTGGAGACTTGATTGTGCAGATTTTTAAACACGTTGTTTTGGCAGCAGCTGCCACCATAGCATAACAATCTTCATTGTGTGACTGGAGGTAAGCTGTGGCAGCCATTTTGTGGCAGCGCCCACCACATGTGTCAGAATTCCAAAGATAGCAAAGATTAACAAAGAACAACTGTGAGCCGAATTTACCACAAAATATTCACAAAGTGGATACTCTGAGGCATGTTGTGGTCCTAATACACTGAAGCAGCCTTTAGGGGTGAGAACTAAGGAGACCTTGCCCAATGTTGAAGTAATAGAAAAACATTCTCTTAAAAGGAGATGGAATGAGACTTTCAGTAGTTGTTCTTTGTTCCTGAGGAAGGACCAGAAGTCTGAAACACTGGAAAAATTACCTAGGAAAAGTGTTGGACTTTTGGATATTTATCTTGTATGTTTATTCTTTGGCTTCTTAATTTACCTATAATGGACTTCTTTGGCTTCTGGATTTTCCTGTGATGGATTACATGGATAGATTTATTCTAGACAATGGATGCATTTCACTTTGAAGTTTCCTTTGTGAATATTTTGCGGGAAATTCAGCTCACAGTTGTTTTTTGTTATTATCTGCTAGAATTCCAAAGATGCCTGCAGGCTCAAGAAAGTTGACCCCTGTGCTAAAGACTATTCTCAAGGGTTACTTGGGTCTAGATAGGTCTCAAAAAGAGAACTTGCAGGAAATGGAACGTTAGGATGGAGGGGGAGAAAATTATGACGGTTCCAGGAGTAATTCTGTTAGATATAGTGTTCATGTGCAGTAATACTAGAACTAGATGATTACTGGACCAGGGAACAATCACTGTGGTTACATTTAGGGTTTGTATACATTGATACTCTTAGCATGTTCCCTGGTGGATGTTATTGACTAGGTGAACATGCTCACAAAGAGATAGATACTGAAGTGAGGAGGTTGTTCATCTAATAAGAGGAAAAGAGGAATGTTTTAGAATGAAGGACATCACAAACCACTTGTCAAACACAACAAAGTGCATAATAGACCACATTCTGTTAAAGTTAGTTTAAAATTAATTAAGGTTAATTTAAAGTTAGGGGCCATGGTGGCTCAGAGACTAAGACACTGAGCTGCAGACCGGAAGGGAAACCTTTAAAGTTAGTGCCTGTTTTACAAGGTATTAACATCCTCATTAAGAAACCTGGAAACTTGATGCTCTCGAAGCCAAGGTATGTGGGAGTAAGCTGTGGACTTTTCCAGACCCCTTGTGATATTTTCTTGCACACAAGTCAGCTGGTGGAAATCCACCCTTAGCTTTTTGCATCTTTCATTAATTTGGCCTTCCTTTTTCTCCAACAGTCACCAGAGGACGTTTGTGCTGGAGGTGATGGGTCGTCACTGCGGGTAGGAAATAATGTTACTTTGCTCGATACTATTTATTTATACTGGTCATGGGGGCAAAAGACTTATTTGTTGTCTTCATTCTGCAAGCATTCTGTTAGCATGTGCCGGAATATGACTCCGTCCCTGTCTATATGTACTCCCTTAAATCTTGCTTTTAGAAATTTTAGAATCTGTAGAGATTGGATATTTTGCTGAGAGGAGCATCAAAATCTGTTTTAAATAGGGTTGTAATTTAAAATTTTGTATTGCTTTATGGTTTTATCTGGCAATATGCCCTGTAAGCCACCCTGAGCCTCCGGGGAGGGCGGGATAGAAATGTGAATAATAAATAAATAAAATAAATAAGGTTGTCAGTCCTCAGGTGGGAGTGGGGGATCCTCTGATTTTGTGGGCTCCTACCCACTGCCGGCCAGCTGGCCAGCGTGGGAAAGCCCTGCCCCAACAGCTGTGACCCTGTGCAACGTCCCTGACATGATGATGTCACGTGGAAGTGACACCATCATGTCGGGGACGTTGTGCGTGGCAACGTTGCCCCACCCCCAGCTCCCAGAATGCTCCCTCCCACCCCCTGCCGGTGCAAGGTAAAAACCTGGCAACCCTACCTAGAGGCTGGCAACCCTACTCATCAGTGTTCCCTCTGAGCTGAGTTAGTCTGAGCCAGCTCACAGTTTTTTAGCCTCCGGCTCACACATTTTTGTCTCAGCTCAGGAAGGACGGCTCCAGAGCAAACTAATTTATGTGGAAGCCAAATGGCTCGCTCACCCCTTTAATGCCAATAGCTCGCAAAGTGGAATTTTTGCTCACAGGACTCTGCAGCTTAGAGGGGGCATTGCTACTCATTCCATGGACATCTGTCATAATTTTCTGTACTATCAATGTAAAAACAAAAACAAAACACCCCTTCTGGTTAATTGGAGGGACACTTTACCTCTGGAGCAGAGGAACTTTCACCAGCAGCCTGTCGAAATTTTTCGTTGTTCTTCCCACCTTGTCCATTGTAGATTGGCTCATGTATCAGCTCCTTTTAGGATGAGCCTCACCTGCTCTGATTCAAATGCATGTTGTATGTATGCGTACCAGTTAGCCTGCTGGGACGAAGAGACATTTTCCCCTCTCAGCTCTGTTGAATATAAGAATGAAACAACAGTCAGTTTCCCCAGAGAGATTAATAATAGAGATAATTCCATTTTTATTTATTTATTTCACTTATACCCCGCTTTTCTCCCCTGTGAGGACCCAGTCTCCTCTCCTCAAGTTTATCATCACAACAACCCTGTAGGCTAGGGCTGAGAGTGTGGGAGTGGCCCAAAGTAATCAATAGTGTAATCCTATACAGAGTTACATACCTTGGGCTTAGGAGGGTGCAGCTCTGCTAGAGATTCCTCTGGAGATCATGTTTCTTAATATTTAGTTGGCTGTATCTTAGTCTTCATATCTTTTTTTGTAGCACTTTTTTCAGTCTATGTGGATATTACATTTTTATCCTTCTTTAAAGGAGAGCGGGGTGGCGTATGTGGCTCTCCCCCATTTTAGTCTCTTCAGAAGTTACGTTAGGCTGTGAGGTAGGTTAGGCTGAGAGAGTGTGGTTGACTGAGGGAAAATCTGAACCTGGGTTTCCCCGTCCAGAGCTGTAAACACTTCACATTACTAGCTGTTCTCTTTTGGACCAGATCGATCATAGTTCATCCTTCATCTTTTCTCTCCTGTTCTAGTTACCTGGCTCTTGTAACGGCCTTGGCAAGTGGTGCAGACTGGGTTTTCATACCAGAATCTCCACCTGAAGATGACTGGGAAGAACATTTGTGCAGGAGGCTAACTGAGGTAACCAAAATACAGAGTCCCAAATTTTAGTACAGAGATCTCTGGAACTGGCTGCCAGATAAATGTATTTTTATATGCTCCTTTTGTCCCCCACGGGGATCCAAACTGGCTTACATCATTCTCATCTCCATCGGTTGATCCTCACAACCACGGCCGGCTCTATCACTAGGCCAGCTAGTTTCTGGCCTAGGGCGCTGGCCCATCCAAGGCGCCAACTGCACTGCCGCGCCCCCCCCCAAAGCCCCCACCGTCACTAGGAATTGCCTGAAACTCTATGGTTTTACTATAGAGTTCTAGTGATTTCTAGGTTTTCCATGGAAGTGATGTCATCGTACCAGTGACACCACTTGCCCGCATGTTCCCTGCCCCTAACCCTCCTGCTGGTTGCCTAGCGACGGAGGGCCAACAGACTGGACCCAGGAGACAGTAAAGAAGACTTTTTTGTTTTATGTGGCATACCTGCAATAACAATTATTGGACCTTCTCCTAGCATTGTTTGTGTGTTTTTAATTGAATTTATATTTTACAATGTATGTCAGAGCTGTCCTTGAAAGGGCACTTCTTGAAAGAGCTCTCTCAGCCCCACCTACCTCACAGGGTGTCTGTTGTGGGGAGGGGAAGGGAACAGAGTTTTTAAGCTGCTCTGAGACTCTTGAGTGAAGGGCAGGGTATAATTCCAATTTCTTCCTCCTCCTCCTCCTCCATTGTTTTAATGTTTTTACATTACCCACCTTGTGAACCCTGATCGGTTGGAAAGGCGGCATAAAAATGTTTAAAACAAATAAACCTTGTCGTCCTTCTTCCAGTCAGTTCCCTACTCAAGAGGCTCACTTTTCCTTTCTTCGCCCCTTCCTTTCCTTGTAGACCAGAACTCGCGGCTCAAGGCTGAACATCATTATTGTGGCTGAAGGAGCGATCGACAAGCATGGCAAGGCCATCACTTCAGAAGACATCAAAAAGGTAAGTGGTCACCCTGGCCCTGCCCAGAGCATTTGTGTCAGTGCCCTTCGCCTAACCTTGAGGTGGCAACATGTCTGGCTTTCTGTTCCGGGCAGTCAAAGGGGTCTAAATTTGTACAGTTGGAAGGAAAGGTAATATACCTGGAGGAGTTTGTGGTTCTGTGTTTCATTGCTTTCCTGCAGAGGGGAAAACTGCTTACTAAACAGTACTAGAGATCTGCTTGTCTTCTAAAATTATGTAGAAGGCATAAGAGCTGCTAATTATGTGACACCTAGGTTTTATTCTTAGGAACCTTTTGCTTGAATGTGTTTTATCAGTAATGCTTGATTTTCTTGCAGTCTTTAATTTGATGGTAACACCAGAATTATATTATTCCACACCAGAAATATACTATATACTTAAATATGAAGCTGCCTTATACCGATTTAGATCCTTGGTCCATCGAGGTCAGCTTTGTGTACTCAGACTGGCAGCAGTTCTCCAGGGCCTGAGGCAGAGGTCTTTCCCATCACCTACAGCCTGGTCCTTTTAACTGGAGATGCTGGGGATTGAACCTATGACCTTCTGCATGTCAAGCAGGTGCACTACCACTGAGCCATGGCCTCTCCCTATCTTTCTGCAGTGAAGGGTGGGCCAGGGCTCATCCACGTGGGGGCATTGCCCCCAAATGCTCCACCGTGGCTATGGGCCTGGTTAGGAGGATAATCAAAGTATTAACAGCAACTGTTCAGGAAACAGGATTCAGTGAGAATTCCAGCAGGAGCTTTGCCTGATGGGGCAGCATGTAGACAGCGAGGGAATTAAATCGTGAATCAGAAGGTAAATGCCATTCGAACATTGGGTGTTGAAATGGAAAGGTTTGTGGCAAAATTTAAGGAATGGAAGTAGCATTGATTTACAATAAAAATTCTTCAAAATTATGCTGTGCCTTTTGAACAAGGGGAAGGGCAGGGACCTCTGTGGGATAGTGAAGCCCACCAGGAGGTCACATCAAGGGAAGGCCTCAGCCTCATGTGGCGTTGTTGGCCCTCCAGAGTAACTAGTTGGCCACTGTGTTGAAGTGGGATGCTGGACTAGATGGACCACTGGTCTGATCCGGCAGGGAGCTTCTTACGATGTCTTTGGAAACTTCTGCTCTCAGCTTTTGAGATTTTGAGGGGCAGTGCCTGTGTACTTCCAAGTTCTGCAGGTTTGAGGGACAGAAATGTATGGGTGTGTGTCCCCCGAAATAAAAGTTGAGTTTCTACAGAAACTGAATTCTGTGCTTAGTTTCTGCAGGATGTAGTTGCGGAATTGTGGACTATAGACAGGCCTGATTTTGGCTGCCACCTTGCTCATCAGTCTGATCATGTGACACCCTTCTGTAAACCTTTACACCATCCTCCTCCCACATCCAGCACAAGCTCCTCCCCCTTCAAAGGCCTCTAGGGGAGGGGCTATGGCTCAGTGGTAGACTACACGTTTGCATAGGGGGCAAGGAATGGAATATGCATTTCCTGCCTTCTCCTCCTGGGGCAGCCCAAAATGCCATCCCCAGTCTTGTTCCTGGGGTCCTGTCTCTCTCAAGAACAGTATTGGGGGGGGCACTTTGGGCTGCTGGGGGATAAAGGTGGAAATTCTTACATTAGCGGAAATGTTAATCTGGAGCCAACTCAATAGAAACAAATAAGAGAATACAGAGGTTTGTAAATAGAGGTTTATAAAAAAATACGCAAAGAGAATGTTTTCTCCCTCTTCCAAAATACTAGAACTTTAAGGCATCCAATGAAGCTGATGGGCAGTAGGCTCAGGACAGATAAAAGGAAACACTGCTTTACACAGAGAGTGATGGAAATGTGGAATTCGCTGCCAGAGGATGTAGGGATGGCCACAGGAATAAACAGCTTTAAGAGGGGGTTAGATAGATTCATGGGGGATAAGTCTGTCAGTGGCTACTAGTCATGGTGACTGAGGGGAACCTCCACATTCAGAGGCAGTAATCCTCTGGATCCCAGAGCCAGGAGGCAACATCGGGGAAAGGCCTCGGCTTCTGTGCCCTGTTGTTGGCCCCTGTGTGAGACAGGATGCTGGACCAGAGGGACCGCCGATCTGATCCAGTAGGGTTGTTTTTTGAGAAAGGGGGAGGGGAGGTTTTGGGATGCAGAGTAGTTCTCCCTCCCTCCCTCCCTCTCTCTCTGCTAGTGGACCTTCCATCCAGGTCTTGACGACAACCTGAGGCCCAAGCCCTTTGATTCATGCACTAGGGCTCGTTCCTCTGGTACTGCCCAGGCTTTTAGTAGCTGCAGCCAAGGAGAAGCAAACCTAGCCAGATCTCACCCAGTGGCTCCGGCCAGCTTACACAGTCTTCCCTGTTTCCATTCTAACGTTACCAGAATGGGCAAACATTCTTTCCCCTTGTTTCTTTCCGCATTTCCATCCCTCTCCTTGTTGTTTCTTGAATGGCAAATTTGTGATTGTAAGCTCTTCAAGGCAGGGGCCTTTCTGTCTGCACATTAATGGGGCTCGGTGAACAAAGCCACTTCTGTGCCTTTCTTCCTTCTCCAGTTGGTCGTGAAACGTCTGGGCTATGACACGAGAGTCACCATCCTGGGTCACGTGCAGCGTGGCGGGACCCCCTCTGCCTTCGATCGTATCCTGGTAAAAATAAAAAGCCTTACGTTTCTCTTCCCACTGCTTTTACCGATGCTTGCCAGTGAAGTGCCTGTAGCCATGTTAGATCCGGGAGGGATTTGGGGGAGCAGGAACCAGAGGAGGGCAAACTTACATAGTGCTTGTTACAAACTCCCCTAGCCAGGGAGCTCGTTTTAGGGGGCGTGACCGATTGGGCAAGACAAACAAACAAAAGGCTGAAGTGTGAATCCACACACTCCAAGGTATGGCCACCACGCCAGCCCCTGTAACTACCCAGCCAGCCGGAGACCAATGACCAAGCCTCTAGCTCTCCCAGGCCTAAGAAAGAAATTAACCCTGAGCCCTGACCTGGATAGCCCCAGGCAAGCCCGATCTTGTCAGGTCTCAGAAGCTGAGCAGGGCTGACCCTGGCAAGCACTTGGAAGTGCGACCTCCTAGGAATACCAGGGCCAGGATTCAGAGGCAGGCAATAGCAAGCCACCTCTCTGAAACGTCCTAGCCCCAGAGAAGGTCAGCCAGGGAACCAAGGCCTTTAAACTCAGCAGCTGATTGGCAGCTCAAGGCTGTTAGGCTTTCACTGACATGTTGTATTCAGTATAGTGGAATGAACCCCCCAAAAAAGCCAGATAGTATCGGCTTTTTTGGGTTCATCTATACCAATAGAGGAGCTGCGGTGGCTCAAGTGGTTAAGACGCTGAACTGCAGGCTGTGGAAGGTCAGTAGTTCAGCGGTTCAAGACCCGGGTGCCGCAAGACAGGGTGAGCTCCTGTCTCTAGTTCCAGCTCCTGCCAACCTAGCAGTTCGAAAGCAAGAAATTGCAAGTAGATAAATAGGGACCACTTCGGTGGGAAGGTAACAGCGTTCCGTGCGCCTTGGTGTTTAGTCATGCCGGCCACATGACCACGGAAACGTCTTCGGACAGCGCTGGCTCTTCGGCTTTGAAACGGAGATGAGCACCGCAACCCTAGAGTCGGATTCGACTGGCTTTCGAGCAAGGGAACCTTTACCTTTACCTATACCAATAAGGTATTTTTCGGGTATTTTTTTGGTTCGGCCATTGCTGAATGCACACACCTCTGCAGTACGCAAACGCTTATGCTGCACTAAAACCTGAAGGTTTAAGATTTCCCAATTTTCTCTGCATCATTCTTGGAAAGGGTAGCTGTATTGTCGTATTGCAGCCAAATAATTTCTTATTGGGTTGACTTAAAGTCATAGCAACCAACAGAACCATAAAACCACAGCACAGTTACATTGCCAGCTATAGTATAAAATTCACAACCATCATAACAAAGATTAATTTAATAATATATTCCATAATAATAAATGGCACCATAACAAAAATTACTTATCATAATAAAACTATCTATAGAAGTTACATTGAAACATCTTATCTTGGTCTTAGCAACATATGCTGTTCAAGAGTGGCTTAAAGGCAAAATGAAAGAGGCCGGACTTAGCTTGGCTTTGGGGGGAAAAGCTTAGACAAAGAGCCATAGCGCCCCCACATAATTCCTAGTGCCCCCATCCCACCCTGAAAACTCCTCTCATCTCTGCTGGCTGGAAAGAGAAAAGGGAAAACGATTTCACTCAGTGTGATCCGTTTAGCTTCAAGCACACCACCCTCATTCAAGGTCTCTAGACTATGGCTCTTTATTTCTAGACCTTCTGTGGTTCAGGACTATCTGGAAACTTGTTTGGAAGTCTGTTATAGGTAAATTAATTTGTTGGGAATATGGCTAGTGGATATTCTCTGTAGAATAAAAGACTGGGTGGGGGGGCTTTTCCACAGTTCTGCATGTTGGCCTCAGGCTTGGGAAATCCCTGGCCTGAAATGAAGCAAAATCTTGGGGGAACTCAGCAAAACTCTCTTCATCTCATAGGGAAGCAGGATGGGTGTGGAAGCAGTTATGGCATTACTGGAGGGAACCCCCGATACTCCAGCGTGTGTCGTCAGCCTGTCTGGTAACCAAGCCATCCGCCTTCCTCTCATGGAGTGTGTCCAAGTAGTGAGTATCTTGGCTGCCTTTTTCTTTTGTCACGCTGATCTGCGGAGGCAGCTCTGTTCCCGCCCTTAGGACATGTATCTATGGTACAGACTTTTACTGGTTCAACAGAACTTTCCTCTTACCAAGGAAAATTGGGAGTTGTGAGGGGAAGGGGGAGGGTTGCCAGCTTCCAGGTGGTACCTGGAGATCTCCCACTATTACAGTTGATCTCCAGATGACTAAGATTAGTTCCCCTGAAGTAAACGGCTCCCTGGGAGGGTGGACTCTATGGAATTATATCCTGCTGTGGTCCCTCTCCTTCCTAAACCCCGCCCTCCCCAGGCTTCACCCCCAAAACCTCCAGGTAATTCCCAAACTTGAGCTGGCAAACCTAAGACCGCCTTACCCCGTATGTTCCCCCAAGAGCACTACGGTCTGGGGCCCAAAACTTACTAACTGTACCGGGCCCCAGAGATGCAAAATTAGTTGCTACCAGGACCAGGGCCTTCTCGGTGGCGGTCCCTACCTGGTGGAATGAGCTCCTGGAGGAGATCCGGGCCCTGCGGGACCTGATGCAGTTCCGCAGGGCCTGCAAGACGGAGCTCTTCCACCAGGCCTTCAAGTAGGGGCCGCTGCGTCCCACCCCCCCTTCCATCATGGGGGGTGGAAGAGGCCTTGGGAAGGAAGGAAACATCGGAAATACTGGAACTTTTTGAACATCTAAACACCTTACATATCTGAATAAACCATCGAATGATTTAGGGGAACCTCTGGACTGGACCGTCATCTTTTGGAGTTTTCGGATGTGAAGATCAACGAGCACTTTAAATTAACTTGTATTAGGATTGGTTTTTTAAATGTTTACTGTTTTTAACTTTGAGAACTATGTTTTATTGTTGCAAATATTTTTGCTTGTTAGCCACCCTGAGCCCTACGGGGGAGGGCGGGGTATAAATCTGATAAATAAATAAATAAAATAAATAAGAAGGGGTGAGAGTTCTCAGCACGGCCCCCAAACCACAATTCCCAGGATTTGGGGGTGGGGGGGGGCTGGGGAAGCCATGACCATTAAAAAACCAGTAGAAATGAGTAGTGAAGATACCTTCTTTAGCATTCAGAACAAGTTTTCCTACAGGTTTAGATGGAGATGTTATACATGTTCTAGTTACAGATGCCAATTTGGGAGCTGGCACTGTGACTAAGTTTGTCATTCATGAGCAAATGAATTAGAGAAGAGCAAAAAAGCACTTGACAGGAGGAGCTCTTAGCTAAAGTGATGTGCAGTAGGAGAGCCTTCCCGCAAAACTAAACTTGGGGTTTTGAAAAGTAGATTTGAAAGGCTTGGATCCTAAGCAGTTTGAGTGGATTCATGGTACTAAAGGACAACTTCCCCGCCCTCCTTTTGCAGTGGCCTCCTCTTACCCGTGAAATCATGTTCCTTCAGGGTGGTGGAACCAAACGAACAGTGGAGGGGAGTGGGGAATCAGCAAATATCACCCATCACTCCTCCACAAGTGAGATAGTTCCAGTTGACTACTGCTGAGTCAACAAAATGGCACCATAGGATTCAAGCCAAACAACGTGACTATCATAATCACTTCTTAAATATGAAGCTATAAAGCCTTCATATGATGTACTTGTTAAGGTGAGGGCACAGTCCATCCTTGTGTGCTGCTGGTCCCCTTTCTCTTCTTCCCGTCACTTTTTGTGGGCAGGTCTGTGTGCTCACAAGCCACTACCCCTTTGGGGGTGAGTGAAGGAGAGTGGTAGTATAGGCAGGCCTGCTTTGGGCACATCCAAACTAGGCCTTCCACCTGTTAGTAATTTTTAAGGTCTGTTCATATTTTTGGACCCCTCTGTCTATTGTGATTAGAAAACTTACCTGTTGGGTTCCGGGTTGCAGTGCTGTGTGACAGACAGAGCCAGGACTTGCTCCCAGGCACCGCCGGCTTCTCGTTATCTTTAGAGGAGACTCATGACCTTTATGTATATTTTTATTGTTATATTTGTTTTATTGTTTTAATCCTACCAATAAAATGTTAATGAGAAGAAAAAAAAGAGGAGACTCGGGGGCCCCAATGCACTCCCTGGAGGGAGGTGCAGTGCAAGAGACGTGATCTGCCCCCCCCCCGCCCGTGGGCAAAAGCAGGAAAGGGGCGGTCCCCCCCCCCCCCCCCGCCTGTGGCAACAGGCGAGTGGAAGCCTGTGATTGTCTCCAGCAAGAAACGAAGAAGAACACTCATGACAGCCATGAGTGCCTAGCTGTCGCTTCTCACCAAGAGTGACTTAAAAGTTTGCACCTCATCCACAACATCGATGAAGCATATCACCGTGAATACTTCTTAAAAGTTTGCACCTCATCCACAACATCGATGAAGCATATCACCGTGAATACGACTTAAAAGTTTGCACCTCATCCACAACATCGATGAAGCATATCACCGTGAATACTTCTTAAAGCAACTTTATCTGAAATTCTACTACACAATGTCAGCCCCCTTTAAAGTGTAAAAAGACTGGAAGGGAGGGGTGAAGATTTATTTCCGCCCCCCCCACCGCGTCTAAGAAAAGGATCTAAAATTAACTGCATAAATAATCTACTGGGCGAAGAAAACAATAGAGCATCATCTCTATTGAAGATGATATCTTCAAGAATTATTACCTTTTTTTACAACTCTGAACTTTTGTGAGAGCCTAATAAATCGTCTTGTCCTTTTATGAAGACTTTGATATAATTACTGAACCTTGGGATCTGTTATAATTTAATACTTGAATTACAAAGGCTTATATTTTAATGGATCTTATTCGGACCTTTTGATGTATTTAGTTCCCATAACAATGTATGTTTATCCGTAATGAAGGTGTAAAACTCCATATTTTTTTTTTTACTATACTGCTTTGGAATGTAAACAACTGATAAGCTTTTCACCCTATGTTAGCTTTGGCTAGACCGCAATAGTTGCTGAGATACACTCTTTAAAATTGTTAGCTCTGTAAAACTTGGCCAGTTTGGTGTAGTGGTTAAGTGCGTGGACTCTAATCTGGGAGAACCGGGTTTGATTCCCCACTCCTCCACTTGCACCTGCTGATGTGACCCTGGGTCAGTCACAAGCTCTGGCACAGCTGTCCTTGAAAAAGAGCAGTTTGTGTCAGAGCTCTCTCAGCCCCACCCACCTCACAGGGTGTCTGTTGTGGGGAGGGGAAGGGAAAGGAGTTTGTAAGCCGCTCTGAGACTCCAAGTGAAGGGTGGGGTATAAATCCAATCTCCTCCTCCTCCTCCTCCAAAATCTATAGAGACTCTTTGGTGTTAACACAATTTTGGAAAAATGATTTCAAATGATAAATTGCAAAAGATTTCAAAGGCTTTTTTGTTAGTTACACCAGATTCTATGGACAATAAAACCTACTCAGGCTTCCCTGAAAGTCCTTTTGAATATGGTTCAAAATACATTCGCTGTGGCCATTAAAAAAGCAGATGAAGAAACCTTTCATTCAGTACAGACAGAAATCCACATATTGATGCAACAACTCGAAACTAAGAGGGAAACAGCCCAGACAGCGTGGAAAGTAGAGGAAAAAAGACCTGACTGCCTTGAAAACTCAGAGGAAATCTACAAGCAAGATGACTGGATTTATAAAAAAGAATCTACGCCTACAAAGGGAAATATAACCTTTACAAAAATGTACCAGAGACTCTATAAAAGAATTATGGCTGATGAAGTTCCCAAATTAGTGACTTCCTTACCGTCTCAGACAACAAAAAAACCAATTTATTGAATTATAAGCTACTAGATGGCTGTTTCCAGAAGACAATTTTTACACTTATAAAGGAAAAAGACACAGAATCAAGACTTTAAAACTTAAGAGGAGGAACCAGAAAATCAAAAAAAAGCTGATACCTATAAAAATCCTGGGGAAAGTATGAGGGAATTCCCTCCATTTTAGGACTATATCATTTATATATTGAGGGAAACCCAGATATTTTTGATGGAACAAGATCCTAATATACTTGTACTTAGAATAAAGAGTCACATACTTTACAATATAACTCAAATTTAATAGCATGTTTAGGGAAAGTTTGTTCTAGTAGCAAATAAGAAACTGTATATTCATATACTTGCAAACTATATAATCAATTTATGGTGGAAAAATGAGACAGATTTAACCACTGTATGAGGTACTGTAATATAGAAAAGATCAATATGAACTACTGTATCCCCAATTATATGTCTGTTTGTTTTGGAAAATAAAAAATGTCATATAAAAAGAAGAAGAAGAAAACTTACCTGTTATACCTGTGAAAAAGGAAAGGTAAAATTATGAGCAATTGCTTTGGCTACAAAACCTATAATTGACACCTGTCCTTCTATAGGGAACAGGGGCTGATTAGTTAGGGGCCTGTGCACAAAAGCAGTGGCTAGGTGAATGATCAGGAAAAAGTTTGTTAAAATTACAGAATCCTAAAAGAAGAAACTGTTTTAAAATAAAGAGCAGGGAAGAAAATTTGAAGGACAGGGAGGGTAATAGCCCCGGAAAGGCTCAGAAGTACTTTGTCAGTCTCTTCTGTGTAAGCTGGCACTGCAATTGTGCTTTAAGTTAAAAAACAAAACAGCAAAACAAAACACCTCCATAAATCAGGTCTCAAAAAAGACAGAACGCCACCATGGAAAACACTAGAATGCAATGGGTACCAGTGATAACATATGGACTTTTTGTAAAAATGGAGCAAACAAATAGAATAGACCAGAAGCAGCTGTTGTTTTAGCAAGAGAGGGTCCCAAGCCACTTTTCCACAAATAGGAGCGAAGTTCTTCTTCTTGTGACCTTTTTCTCTCTTTTACCAGACGAAAGATGTCACAACAGCGATGAATGAAGGACGGTTTGATGATGCTCTTAAACTCAGAGGGAGGTGAGTGGGAGCCACCACAGCATACACAAAACTCTGTCCAGTGCCACAGTTCTATGCTTTGGTTTTATATTCATATTCACTGAGGGGCAGCAAGCTTCAGTCTATTGTTTTATTAGGATACATTTTAATCAGTGCGAGTACAAGGCACGTTTATGTTGTTTTATGATTGGTTTTTATTGTATTTATGGGATTTTATGTAAGCCGCCCTGAGCCTGCCGTGGCAAGGGAGGGCAGGATATAAATTGAATTAATAAATAAATAAAAATAAATACATAATCAAGAGACCCCCAAGTGGTCTGGTTATCAGACAGTGCTGAGCATACATACCAGGGTATTCCTGAAGAGGAACAAGCAGTCTGTATTTCCATCAGCTCCCCCCCCTCTTTTTGCAGGAGTTTCCAGAACAACTGGAACGTTTACAAGATTTTAGCCCACGTGCGTCCGCCTTCTGCCAAGGTAAGAGGATGTGTAACCAGCAAAACAATTCCGAGTAAAAAAAAATAGTTTTACCTATTCAACGAAAATAGATTTTATATCATCTACACAATTTATAAATACAATTCTTATACCAACAATAGTAAAGGTAAAGGTTCCCTTGCTCTAAAGCTCTAGGGTTGCGGTGCTCATCTCCGTTTCAAAGCCGAAGAGCCAGCGCTGTCCGAAGACGTTTCCGTGGTCATGTGGCCAGCATGTCTAAACACCAAGGCGCACGGAGCGCTGTTACCTTCCCACCGAAGTGGTACCTATTTATCTACTTGCAATTTCTTGCTTTCGAACTGCTAGGTTGGCAGGAGCTGGAACTAGAGATGGGAGCTCACTCCGTCATGTGGCAACTCGGGTCTTGAACTGCTGAACTACTGATCTTTCACAGCCTGCCGCCAACAATATCAACATTCAAATTCTCAAATCATAGGGCAAAACCCCCTAAACGTTCCCACAGTCCATCATGGGCTCATAAGTCACTCTGTTGAAGGTGCTCGGGTGTCTTCAGTTTTCAGAAACAGAAGCCACGCTCCAAGTTGAAACTAGACAACCGAGCCACAACACTGATATCCAAAGACAGCAGTCCCGGTGAAGTCCTCCTATGGTCACACTAGCAATGTCGTTCCATATTTCGCCTGACAAGGCTTTTTCAAGTAGGAACCACTTTCTCAAAACAGGGTGTCACTGAAACCAAAACTTAGGCATATTCTTCCAAAATACCTATTCCAGGCTCTCTTCTGGTTTGTAACTGGTCTTAGCTGGTAAGAGGATAGACATCCACAGTAATCTAATCATAAAGTGGAAACTGCAGTGTAACCCTGGCTGGCTGTGGCATCTCTAGGGGAAAGAGCGTTTTGCATGACCTCTAAACTGAAAAGGCAGAAAAACTTAACCGCTCCTCTGCCGCGGAAGGTAAGATACAGCACGCAGCTTTTTCCGCTTTGTGTTTTAGAAGCAAAAATACATTCTGCACCAGTGGAATCAAAATTTATGTTCTGACTAAAGCTGAATTCTGTAACTGGTATAACCCGTTTTTGTTTTGCATAATTCTGCTTCTGCTTGTCGCGTGCAGCTGGGACCACGGCCTTGAGGCTTAGAAACTTGAAAGCTGAAAATCTCACGATTCTGGCAGCCAGTGCTAATTCCAGACTAACATGTGGAGTCATTCGCGGAACAGTGGCTTCCACGCAGCCCTGTCTGAATCACTCTTTCTGCATTGGGCTGTTTGTGCTCTGTGTAGAAGTCTGTGGCGTGGCAGCATTTGCATCCTTGGAGGTTTAGAAGCGGAATGTTCTGCTTGGTGCTTTACGTT
>NW_015172573.1:158220-160406 GCF_001447785.1 Gekko japonicus
CTAATTCTGTGCAAACAAAAGGCAAACGCGGCTGCCCCTCTTATCTGCATTTGTGTTCCCACTACACAAATGGTGGCCTCCTGTTGTGAACCAGAAATTCAAGTCAGTGAGGTCCTTTCTTAATTCTTTAGGGGGAACAGGGGCCACTTTTGTGGGCAGACACAGCTGCACCCTGTATTAAAGACTGCTTTGGGCTATTCTTTTTCCATACTTTGGACTGGCTCTTCTGGTAGAGGTAGCTCAGCATGGGTGGTGGGCGCTTGACGTGGTTTGCGATTTTGTTCCTTTCTCTCCTGCAGAGCGGCTACAACTTGGCAGTGATGAATGTGGGGGCCCCAGCCGCTGGCATGAATGCCGCAGTGAGGTCTACGGTCAGGATTGGGCTGATTCACGGGCACAGGATGCTGGCCGTGCACGATGGCTTCGAAGGCCTGGCCGAAAGAAAAGTAGGTATTCTCATTTGTTCGCTTATTTGTCGAAGGAAAAGTGTCTCTCTCTTTCCTTCCGTAACTGTGGTTATAGTCCGTGGCAGAGCCTGATAATTGTGTTGCCACTTCGGAAGAGGCACTTGAGTTAAGAAAGCCGTTTCTCTCTGTCCTTGCCCTGCCCCACAGGTTGAAGAGATTGGATGGGGAGGTGTTGGTGGCTGGACTGGAAAAGGTGGCTCGAACCTTGGAACCAAAAGGTATCTGGATGTAGGGTTGCCAACTCTGGCTTGGGAAGTTCCTGGAGATTTGGGGGTGGGGCCTGGGGAGGGGAGGGACCTCACCTCCAAAGCGACCGTTTTCTCCAGGGGAACTGAACGTCGTGGCCTGGAGATCAGTTGTAATTCCAGGAGATTCCAGAAGCTCTCCAGGCCCCACCTGGAGGTTTGCAACCCTACCTGGATGGGGGACAGAGATTGGTTTAATTTATTCGCATCCTTATTTTTTAATCTAAAATCCTTACTGCAGCAGATGGTTCTTTCAAAACACAGCATTAACTATTTGCATGTCCCTAGGGCTGCATTTTTAAAATTAGTTTTGGAAGTATTTTATTTTATTTTGAAAGGCTTCTACCCTGCCTTTCTCCTGCCATGACGCCTTACAATTTAAGTGACGCCCAACAGCAATAAAAGCAGTCTCTCAGATGTACCGGATCTCAGACTGGACAGGTCTAAGCTGTGGTCCAGGCAAAGGCACCAGGGAGGGCAGAGCTGAGAAGCTAGTTTTCCTCAGCCCTGGCTGGAAAAACTCTTTCTCCTAAGGTACACTTTTTGGAACTAAAGTTCATTAAAGTTGCTGATGTATTTTCCCCACCCTTAAATTAAAATTGAAGAAGCACTTTGCGCTTACCCAGTTTGGTGTAGTGGTTAAGTGTGCAGACTCTAATCTGGGAGAACCTGGTTTGATTCCCCACTCCTCCACTTGCACCTGGCTGGATGACCTTGGGCAAGCCATAGCTCTGATAAGAGCTGTTCTTGAAAAAGAGCAGTTTCTGTCAAGAGCTCTCTGAGCCCCACCTACCTCACAGGGTGTTTGTTGTGGGGAGGGGAAGGGAAAGGAGTTTGTAAGCCGCTCTGAGACACCTTCGGGTAGTGAAGGGCAGGGTATAAATCCAATCTCTTCTCTTCTTCTCCTCTATCCTCCGGAAATGTTTGGATGTGAAAGAGTAAGAATAACCACCCTCAGTAGAGGTCATTGCCTATATTTTTGCATGGCCTCAGTTGATGCCTTTTCAATTGAAAGAGATGCCAGGCCAGAGCATTGAATCATGCAGAGATGCAACAGGCACCCTTCTCTATGGTATAGGTACTTTAGGCACACTCAGAGGTCATTTCATAGAAAAAGAGCTGCAGGAGCTCATTAGTATAAGGTATGCTAATGAGCTACTAGGCTATTAGCATAATAGCTCATTAGCATATGCCGCCACCCCTGACATCACTGGAAGTGATGTCAGATGGGGAAGCAAAGGGGGGGGGGAAGGCATCTTCAAAAGCCTCCACTTCCCTTCCCCATCCGGCCTGTGGGGGAGGGGGAAGTGAAGAGAATTCTCACTAAAGTTGGGCCGCAGAAGGAGAAAAGAGGGAAGGAGAGAGAGAGTAGAGAGAAGGAAGGAAAGAGGGAAAGAAAGAGAAGGAAAGAGGGAAAGAAAGAGAAGGAAAGAAGAAAGGAAAGAAAGAAACAGAAGGGAAGAAAGGAGGGAAA
>NW_015172573.1:160465-185562 GCF_001447785.1 Gekko japonicus
GGAAAGAGGGAAAGGAAAGGAAAGGAGGGAAAGAAAGAGGGCAAAGAGATGGAGAGAGGGAGGAAGGCTCTACCCCCACCCCCGCAGATCCCTCACTTACCGCGATCAAGGCCTTCCCCAGGCTGCAGCGCTCTGGCACAGGCCCCGGTTAGCCGGCAACGGGCCTCCTCAAGCCTCCCCCGGGCAGCAGCGCTCCAGCGCGGGCCCAGGAAGGCCGGCGACAGGCCTCTTCAGTCCTCCCCCAGGCCGCAGCACTTCGGCTTGGGGAGCTGGTGGCGGGGCTTGCCGCCGCCGCCATTTGTGTCAGCTTCTGAGCTGCTGGAGCGGTGCTTCCGCGTGCTCTGGCCCCAAATGACTAACAATTGTTTAGTGGTACCCTAATTTCCCTCAGTGTACCATTTGTGAGTTACTGAAATAGATACCTTGTGTTTTCCACAAGACGTCCCATCCCGTGGAAGGGTGGGACTGATGTTTCCCCTGCTAATTCTGTTGCAGGACTCTGCCTAAGAAATACTTTGAACAAATCAGCAGCACCATCGCTGACTTCAGCATTCATGGGTTGATCATTATTGGAGGCTTTGAGGTAGGTCCTAGGAAAGTCTTGGCTGTACAGAACTTGAGATGACAGGAGAACGAAAGCGATCTTCTCCGGGGGTTATCAGTGTTGCTTTCTGAGTGCTTTAAGAAAGTGGGTGGGGCCGGGTGGGGCTTTTGCCCAGCGAAGCTTCTGATCAGCGGCTCTGCAGATTTTTTAAAATGTTGCTTGAGCAGCAGCTGCCGCCACAGCACAAGGATCGTCAACGTGTGACTGAAGGTGTGGCAGCCATTTTGTGGTTGGCTCCGCCTCCTGCAGCAGCCACTTTGGCTATGGCCACTGCACTGTGTCAGAATTCCAAAGGTGCCCGCAGGCTCAAAGAGGTTGGATATTCCTGTCACATCAGATCTTGGAAGCTAAGTAGTGTTGGCCCTGGTTAGTACTTGGATGGGAGGCCACGAAGGAAGTCCACAGTTGCTATGCAGAAGCAGGCATTGGCAAACCACCTCCCTTCATCTCTTGCCTTGAAAGGCCGACAGGGTTGCCATGAGTCGGCTGAGACTTGACGGTGCTTTTCACCACTAATTTTCTGCATTCCACAGAATGCTTCAGTAGGCATGACAGAACAGTTGCCTGTAGGCTTTGAAAGAGCCCCCTTTTTGTTTACCATCGGAATCCTCAACTAGGTCAGCAAAGGGTGTCCCTCTGCAGGGTGGGGTTCTCGTGGTGCTTGAGGTAGAGTCCAGTTTGGTGTAGTGGTTAAGTGTGCGGACTCTAATCTGGGAGAACCGGGTTTGATTCCCCACTCCTCCATGTGCACCTGCTGATGTGACCTTGGGTCAGTCACAAGCTCTGATAAGAGCTGTTCTTGAAAAAGAGCAGTTTGTGTCAGAGTTCTCTCAGCCCCACCCACCTCACGGGGTGTCTGTTGTGGGGAGGGGAAGGGAAAGGAGATTGTAAGCCGCTCTGAGACACCTTTGGGTAGTGAAGGGCGGGGTATAAATCCAATCTCTTCTCTTCTTCTTCTTCTTGTGGAGGGGAGAGATGGTGTGATAGGAAAGCCTGTTGTCAGGAGAGGGGGGGGAAGAGATGGGCAGAGGGAAGGAAGCCACGGGTGGGGGCTGATGTTGAAAACTGTTTTCGGGATTTTAGGAGCATGTTCAGAACAGTCCGCCTGCATTTTGCCGCTGCCCTCTCTGCTTCTCACACTGGCCGTGAAAGCAGCACTGTTTGGCCTTCCCATAGGCTTTCACTGGCAGCCTGGAGCTGATCGAAGGCCGATCAAAGTTCGAGGAGCTCTGCATCCCCATCTGTGTTATCCCCGCCACCGTCTCTAACAATGTTCCCGGCTCTGACTTCAGCATTGGTGCGGACACCGCTCTCAACACCATCACTGCGGTAAGGCGTCTGTTTCCCTCCTGGCTCCAGATCACTGTGTGTACGTATTCTGTGATTTCCTGCGAGTGCAGAAAACATATGGGATTCTAAGCCCCATGGGAAAACAAGGTTTGTTTTTTTAAACAAACAGGCTTTTTGAGAACCTCTGTTTTCCTTTAAAGAAAAGCAAACATTTGGGACTGTGAAGATTTGGGGTGATCTATATGGAGTCTGTGGATAATGTCTCTAGTGCCAGGGCTGGTCTTGATCCGATGTCAGAGGGTGGGGCTCAGTGTCAATGTATATTGTTCCTTTCCGTCACTAGCAGAAACAAAAACAGTCATGCAAGCTGAGGGAAACATATGCTCATTTGTAAGTGTACTAGTTTTGTTTTCACAAAACTTCGGAACCGCCGAGCTTCAGTAGCAGCCGGGCCGGGTTTTGGCGCCCCCACAATGACCTCCCAGAGAAATCTTACTGGATCTTTGCCTTTAAATAAAGGCTGTGTGCTAAGACAAGAGGCATATATCAGTAAAGCAAGATTACATCATAAAATGTGCAAGTCCATACATAGTATACATAAGTTCATAAGTAGTTGACGAAGACTCTGGATTTTGATCTTCGTTTCGAGGGTTCTTCTTCAAAGAGTTTAAACTACTTCATAAAGTACTGATAATGTACAGAAGATTCAATCATGTATCTGTAGGAAAAATCATTCACACAGCACTCATAAAGCACAGAAGCCTTCAGACTAGTAATACAGGAAACGTTCAGTCCTTATACTCATATAAAGCTTACTGACCATTTGAGAACATGTTCCACTATAGATCAGATGCCCGGCTTTAACAGTAGTTAAGGGAAACTTTGGATGAAAATAAACAGAGAATATACCCTAGGTTTTAACTAGTACCTCTTATCTGCTACATGGCTAAAAACAGAAGAGCAGTGGCTGCTTCGCTGTCCTTCTCCTTGCTAAACACAAAGAGCCATAAACTTGCGAATACATGCATACAACATCAAAGCATTTTCTACAAACAAGATTCCAGCTGACCAATAGAAAGGTTACAGGTCACTTAATTAGGATAAACAACTCCCACAAGCTTCCCCCACTTTAACTCATCTCTAAGCAGTTACAGGTTAACAACAACAACAGTTAACTCCATAATGGCTGAAATGTAAGCAACTTGCAGGGGGGCTTTTGGGGGCTCTGCCCCCTTTCTTAAAGGCACAGCCCCACAAGAATGTCTCCCGTAAATGCTTTTTTCAATCATTTTAAAACATTTTTTTAAAAGGCGTGTGCTCCTTTAAGCAGAGTGGGGTGCTGTAGCTGATGAATTCCTGCACTGAGCAAGGGGGTTGGAGTAGGTGACCTCTAGGATCCCTTCTAACTCTGTGTAAGAAATTGGTCTCCTTTAAGAGAGTTTTTCTGCCTAAGTGTTCGCTCTCTTGACTGTAGAAGTCATCAGCCCCACCTGCTGGCTTGTTATCAGAATTGTTGCTTAGGCTGGCAGAAGTGATTAACTTGCAGCAGCTGAGAACTGTCGTCTAAAGCGGTTGCCAGCTTGCAGTTTAGAGACCTATCCTGGTAACAGCTTTCTATTGGCTAAATGTCTTCTCCTTCTCCACTGAGAACTTCAGCCCCACCAGAAAAAGAATTTGCCCCACCAGCCACAAGATCCTGGCTACGGGCCTGGCAACTTGCAAACTCCAACAAATCTTTTCCTTTCCAGTAATTTTTTCAAAACCCTTGTTCAGGGATGGTCACTGTTATTTGATGTATTATTTGATGTGTCATTTGTTAAATCCATAGACATGTGACCGTATCAAGCAATCTGCAGCTGGCACCAAGAGACGGGTGTTCATCATTGAGACAATGGGAGGCTACTGTGGCTACCTGGCTACCATGGCAGGCTTGGCTGCTGGAGCTGATGCAGCGTATATTTATGAAGACCCTTTCACCATCCGCGACTTGGAGGTGAAAATCTTTGTAGACCTCTAAGAGCTGTTTCTTAAAGGCAGGCCTGTTCCTAAGGATGCTTCACAGCATGATGCAAGTTCATGGAAATCTTACCTCTCCCAAAGCCTCCACTACAAATGTTAAAGCAGACATTTCCAAAGTGTGTGATGAGGCTATGAGACAACCAGTAATGCTCCACAAGGAATAAATTAATTAACCCTTGGAGGAGGTTCCCTGCTGCATCTCAGCTTGATTAATCGAGTCACAGCCAATGTTCCTTCTAAGCTGTGGAGTCTTGTGAGCAAACATTCTACTTTGTGAGCTACCGGCATGAAAGTTGTGAGCGAGTGATTTGGCTGCTGCATGAATCAGTTTGCTCTGGAGCCCTCCTTCCTGAGCCAAGGCAAAAATGTGTGAGCCAGAGGCTAAAAAACAGTGAGCTAGCTCACACTAACTCAGCTTAGCGGGAACCCTGGTCACAGCTGTTTTCTTGGAATCAGCCTCCATGAGGGACGAGTAATTCTGGTATAGCTTTGCATCAGGGTAAAAAGAGCAAGATTGAATTGCTTCCAGCGTAAGGATGCAGCAAAACCACCCAGTTCGAAGGAGGCTGCCTGTTGTGTCTCTGCATGAATTATCCCATGGGGATTTTCTCTTTCCAGCTAGGCGATGAGTTCTGAACAGTGAAACATGCAGAGCAACAGGGGGTAGATTTCTTTTTGAAGGCAGGTAAATCTTGCTTCTACATATATTAACACTAACACACACACACAACTTTTTCGAAGTCAGAGAATATAGTTTGTCTCCAGTTTTAATTCAGAAGACCAGTATACCTCAGTTTCTTATGCATGAGTGTATTTGTGGACAAGGGGCTATATGATATTGCTGATGTAAATGAATTCAGAACTCCACTTTTTGTAAAACAAAAAACCAGTGATGTCTCAAACATGATTTTATAAATTGTGGTACAACTTTCAAGCTCCCAACTGATGCCACAGTACTGAGCAGTCATTCGATATGTATGTGTGTGTGTGTGTGTGTACAGTTATGGAAGACAGAGCTGTTAGACAGAGAGCCAGTTTGGTGTAGTGCTTAAGTGTGCAGACTCTAATCTGGGAGAACCAGGTTTGATTCCCCACTCCTTCACTTGCACCTGCTGTGACCTTGGGTCAGTCACAAGCTCTGGCACAGCTGTTCCTGAAAGAGCAGTTTATGTCAGAACTCTCTCAGCCCCACCCACCTCACAGGGTGTCTGTTGTGGGGAGGGGAAGGGAAAGGAGTTTGTAAGCCGCTCTGAGACGCCAAGTGAAGGGCGGGGTATAAATCCAATCTCTTCTTTTCTTCTTCTTCTTCTTAGTTTGGTGTAGTGGTTAAGTGCATGGACTCTAATCTGGGAGAACCGGGTTTGATTCCCCACTCCTCCACTTGCAGCAGCTGGATGACCTTGAGCAAGCCATAGTTCTATCAGAGCTGTTCCTGAAAGAGCAGTTCTTTAAAGAGCTCTCTCAGCTCTGGGGAGGGGAAGGGAAGGAGTTTGTAAGCCACTCTGAGACTCCGAGTGAAGGGCAGGGCATAAATCCAATGTCTTCTCTTCTTGTGTGGAAAGACCTCAGCTTGTGTGTGGATTTGGGAAACAGCTTCTTGCTTTCATAAGAAACCATGTGATCAATGTTGACCAATCTTTCTTTGGCTAACAGGCTAATGTGGAACATCTGACTGAGAAAATGAAGACCACAGTAAAGAGAGGTCTAATACTGAGGTACCCTTCAAGTCTTGTCAGTTAAAAAACCCAGGAAGTTGTTTGTCATCTAGAAGTGGCTTCCATATCCGTGTAAGAGTATGCTCTCAATACCAGCATACACTTTTCTGTTCTGAGGCAAACTAAAAACAACCCACACCCTTCAGTTCTTTAGATTTTCAGCATGGTTCATCTTGAATGAGGCAAATCTGGCTATGGAGTAGAGTTCCCAATTCTGGCTTGGAAAGTTCCTGGAGATTTAGAGGTAGTTCCTGGGGAGGATAGAGTTTGGGGGCAGGAGAAAGCTCAGCAGGGATGCCATGTCACTCTAGGACTTCCATTTCTCCTAGACTCTATGGTATACTATAGAGTCCACTGTCCAAAGGAGCCATTTTCTCCAGGGGAAATGATCTCTGTAGACTGGAGATGAGCTGTAATTCTAGGAGATCTTGAGGCGGCACCCTGAGGTGGGTAACCCTACTATTGATTTATTCGATTTATGAATCATCTGTTCCCTACAATGTAAGGCTCTAGGCGATGTACAATAATTAAAAACAAAATTAAAAGCAAAAAACGAAAATTGGCTACGTTATCTCAAGATGGCGTCAAACATTCCTTTGTTACCCTACTCTGGACTGCGTCGCTCTCTCGCAGGCAGGTGTGGAGAAGGCTGAAGCGAAGATGGAAAGAAAAAATAGGAGGAGGGTGCTGGCTATGATGAAACCGTTGCTGTCCTAAACTAAAAGCCTGGCAGAACATTTCTACTTTACAGGCCCTGCGGAATTGCATTACCTTCCGCAGGGCCCTGGTGGTATTTGGCAGAGAGTCCCACCAGGTCAGAGCCAGGGCCGAAAAGTTCCCAGCTCTGGTCGAGGACAGCCGGCTCAAGACAGAAGGTGCCTGTTGGTTGGCACATGTGACATCATTGATACTCTTTCTCGCCCCTCCTGTTCAACCCCAAATCCCCAGGACAGTTTTGCAAGTAGGGCTGCCAAGTGGGGGTGGGGGGCGGGCAAACCCCCGCTTTGGAGGCCCAATTTTTGCCGCCGCGGAATCGGGCCCCGGGGGGAACCCCGCCCCGGCGTGCGCATCACCAGGAAGTGACGTTATGATGCCGGGCATGCTGGGGGCGGGGCCATGACCATCCAAGGGGAAACTCTATGGTTTCCCCTCGGATGGTCGTGGCCCCGCCCCCAGCGTGCCCTCGTCATAACGTCACTTCCTGGTGACGTGCGTGCGGCACGTGCGCGCTTCGGGATCCACCCGGGAGTCCCCCGCTGCGGAGGTAAGCTATACTTGGCAACCCTATTTGCAAGCCTTGGGGGAAAGTTTTCATTTGTTTTCTGGCAAAGGGAAAAACGGCGTGCAAGTGCCACTGTGTAAAGACACAGGATTGTTTTGTGGAGTAAATCTACAGAACAAGGGAAGTCTTCAGTCAGCTAAGCTTGGAGGGTCATCAAGCCAATAAGCGAGCAGAGTGTAATTCTTTTTTCGCTCTCGATATGGCAGCCGGATAGTTTCAAAGAAAGTTTGTCGACAGTCTTGTGAGAGAGAACTCTCTTAGCACTGTATTGAACCCTTCCATCTCTTTATCGTTTCCCTTACCTGCTGGCACTTTTAATTCTTGCTAACAGTAGACGCACGTTTTCAGCCTTATTCTTGCATGCTGTCTTTTTTATCCCTGCCTTTGCAGAAATGAGAAATGCAATGAAAACTATACCACTGAATTCATATACAACTTGTATTCTGAGGAAGGGAAAGGCGTCTTTGACACCAGAAAGAACGTGTTGGGCCACATGCAACAGGTAAGTCAACTGCCTGAGAAACCAATATTCGGTTGATGCTAAAGCAGTCTTTAATAATCACGTTAGGTGTTCCCTGAATGTGCAGGTAGCGTGGCTGAGCCAAGACATGAGACAGATTGGCAGGCCCTTCGGAGGAGCCATGAACGGTTGGTCTTACTCATAGACTACCAGCTGGACACATGCGCTCCTAAGTGACATACCTACATTTGCTACTTTGGTGTCCAGGTGTCTTCATGTCTATGAAATACTACTTTGTTCCTGGTATGCTTTTCAGATCACACCAACTGATCTCAACAACTAGTGCCTTGGGAAAGATTAAACCAAGAGATTCCCAATTCCGATCTCCCATGGTAGGCAAGGCAGTATTTTCTAACACTCAGCTGCTTCCTTTCCACCTGATCTATTTTAAGGTTTGTTATAAGGAATATTGTGAAGACATAAGGAATATTGTGAAGATAACACTATTCAAAGCGTTAAACAAGTATTACGAGCAGAATCCCTTTTCTTCTTCTCGATAGTTGCGATGCTTTCTCAACGTTTCATTTCTTCATTTATATGGCAAAACAAGAGTCCCGTGACACCTTAAAGATTAACAGAATTCCAGCATAAGCTTCATCAGAGGCAGGGCAGTATAAGGGCTACTGTGACACAGTAGATCCAGGTGGGGTAGCTGTGTTGGTCTGAAGCAGTAGAACAACGTTTGAGTCCAGTGGCACCTTTAAGACCAACAAAGTTTTAGTCAAGGTATGAGCTTTCGTGTGCATGCACTATTTTGTGTGCACATGAAAGCTCTTACCTTGAATAAAACTTTGTGGGTCTTAAATGTGCCACTGGACTCAAACTTTATGGTACAGTAGTTAAGAGTGTCAGATCAGGACCTGGGAGACAGGGGTTCAAATCCCCCATTTTGCCATGGAGTTTACTTGAGTTACCCTGGGCCAGTCTCATCCTAACCTAAATCACAAGGCTGCTGTGATGATAAATTGGAGATTTTATGCTATCAATATTATGTCTGTCTTTTGTGTCTCACTGTGCCGGGCAACCAGCAGGAGCTTGTTGGGGAGTGCAGGAATATGGGAGGGGCACCAGCTTGGCATGAGCCATGACATCACTTCCTGGAAAACCAGAAGTGACATCACATTGTTTTAGGAATTGCTGGAAACTGTGGGTAAAACCATAGAGTTTCTGGTGATTCCTAGCATGACACATTACTTCTGGCTTCCATCCAGAAGTGGCATCATGCCGTAAATGATGCCTACTTTTTTTTTAGCAACTAGGGATGCTGGCAGGAGGCCTGGCAACCCTAGGGAGGGGCAGCCACAGAATGACTGATGCAGGAGGCAGAGCAGGACCACAAAATCTCAGGGAGTGAGATCACGCATAACTCTGATAGTGATTCTTCAGTCTTTCAGACAGCAGCTCAACTGGATGCCTTTTAAAATGAACATATTGTTTAAAAATATTTTCGTGCTTGCACACAGCTTTCTGCAGTCACACCGTGAAGATCCTTGGGCTGTGGAGGCAGCTACTGCCAGAGCAACTTTTTTGAAATCTGCACAGCCAATCAGAAGCCCTGCTGGGCTAAAGCTCCACCTGGCCCTGCCCACATTTTTAAAATACTTGGTGGGTGCCATGCTCTGGTACTTAAAGCTTCCTGTCTCAGCAGCGCTGGTGCAGTGAACCCCTTCTTTAGGGCCTTCTGAGCTATCCACAACCCCTGTTCCCACAAGCACGATTCTAATGGAAAATCATTCCCATTCTCCCTTTGTTTATCACAGGGTGGGTCACCAACTCCATTTGACAGGAACTTTGGAACTAAGATGGGTGCTAAAGCAGTGGCGTGGATGTCTGGGAAGATTAAAGAATGCTCCAGGCATGGTAGGTGGTGGCTTTCCATTGGGTGGTGTGCAGTATGTTGGAGCTAGCTTTGGCTGCCAAGGGGGAATGTATAGAACATGGAGTAGGTACCCTGTGGAGTCCGTCCTTCCTGCCTTATGGCATGCACTTCATCCATTCCTGGAAAAGGGTGACCAGGACATAGTTATCTGTGCCTTGGTAACATCTAGTTTAGACTAGTCAGGACCCCATGAGGAACCACAGGAGCGGGGAGCAATGTGGAAATCCTGTCCCACCTCCCAATCTAACTCCTTCAAGTATACTGTTATGATGTACCCCTATATCTCCCCAACTGTCTGTCTGATTTTCCCCGCCAAATCTTCAGTTCCCCTCAAGAGCCTGAGTTGCCCTACAGTAGCATGTATGTATTCATTGTCCTAAAAGACTTGACTGTCCCACCCTATAGTTCAGATTCTTACTTTAGGCTTTTTCTCAGCTCAGGAACTCTACTGAAAATACAGGAGCTGTCCAGTTTTCTAAACCCTTGAGAAATTTATTTATTTATTTATTTAATTTATATCCCACCCTCCCCGACAAGGCGGGCTTACATAGAGACATTTAATGACAAACAAAGCCAGGATTCATGGAGACATTCAAACATACCGATTCATATTCTCTGCTGTTTACTTTACAACTTTACTAATCCTGAATGTGTTGCTGTGGATAGATATACCTGCAACTGCTGCACCATAGCCATCTGCACAGATATATCCCTAGCGTGGCTGTATTATGGCCAGGGAAGTCATCACATGCTGTCAGCTCCTGCCTCTTGGATTTAAACGGTTGAGGCAAATTAACTTTCAAAAACAGAATAAAGAATTTATTAGGCAGGGAATAAATGTATAGGGAATAATCAAGGTTTTGAGATTGCTGAGGTAACAATTTTCTAATATTTACAGAGTTGAATTCATAGAACATTCAAGAGTGTATTTTTAGTTTTGTCTCAAGGCTATTTCTTTCTTTGAGAGGTACTTTTAGTACATTTCAGCACAACAGTTCTTATTGATGTTTCTAGATTTCTTCCTTCAGATATTGCAGGTTTTCCTTTAGATAATACAGCTTTTCATTAATTCTTGAGGTGTCTAAGCTACTCTCCTTTATCACAGACTAGGGTTCTCTTCTCAACCCCTTTCACGAGCAGGCAGTTGTCCCTAAGAAGCAATAACTCCTTTTACTATTTGGCTTGTCTGGGAGCTCTAACTTCCCAGACCTTCTGCCACATCCTTCTCCAGTGTCCTTGTCTGTATAAGATTGTTCTGCAGCTTTGCTTACAGAGATTCTAAGTTCTCCCTCAGAGCAGTGTTAATATATTTAGACGATGGGGTTTTTCTTCTTTCTTTAGAGGTACTTTTCTGACTACTGCCTGTCAGAAAACACCAACTCCCTCAGAAGCCAAACCCTCTGGCTACTGATCCAGACGTTAGTAAGACCGAATTGCAAAAGACCTAAAGGTGAAAGGCTAAATTGTGAAAAAACCACTTTTCCCTCCTGATCAGCTATTTTATTTTCTCTCCCAGCTGATGCTGGCCAATCAGAGAGTGAGCAGAGCAGCCAATCACCTTAGCTCTTCTCCAGGGAAGATTAACTCCTAACCTCCCTGACTCTCTTTACCAAGCAGCATTTTAAAAAGCCTGCTTTTCTGTGCTATCGGTCACAAATGTAAACTCTTAGGGCCTGTAACAGGTTGATTTCCCCTCCCATTTTTTTTAAAGTGAGACCTGTTACAAATTCAAGCCACCTCAAACTTCTTAGGGGAAGAGGTGAAAATATACATATTTAAAATTGAATTAGGAGCATGGAAGGAAGTCCCAGCAAACTGCATAGGCTGCCCATGTGTCAAAACATGTAAGAGTTCATTGTCCAGCAAACGCTGTAGAGTCTGGAAACTCACTGGGCAGATCCAAAGGAGGGGTGCCACTACTGAAAGTGCCATGCTCTTTGTAGCCCCCTAGACTGGCCTCTGTGGGATTCAAAAAGACAATCTTGTAAGATTATCTAAGCACCTGTGGGCTAGGTGCTTCCTGAGGTATCCCAGACCATTTGGGGCTTTAAAGGACCATTACCTTGAATTACACTTGGAAGCTAATGAGCAGTAATAGGTTCCCAGGCAGGAGCAAATGCCAGGATGCTGAATTCTGAATTGGAAGCTGCTTCCAGATGGTCTTTTAAGGGAAGCCCCAGGGAGAGCTCATTGCAGTAGTCAAGGGTTGAGACCGAGGCTATAGAATTGGGCACCGAGGCCAAGAGACTGTACGCCACTCCAATCTGTCCCATTCCAGTCTTATCCCCCCACAATTTCCTAGGCCCAGTCTACACATGCAGAAATAGGCAGTGGAATGGACCACTACACCATTGCAGAATATGGGTGGCGGCTTTCAGTCTTGCAAGCTCCTTCACATAAAAATCCACACAGAAAGCTAGCTAGTGCAGCAGGGAGAAAAGGGTTCTACCACTTTTTGCTGTGGGATCGTTTTTTTAAAAATGAGAGAATATTCCAAAATTCTCATTGCACAGAGCTCTAACTTAGTGCGGTCTGTTTCGCCACCTCCTTCTCTTGCCTGTGTAGTTTGTGAATTCAGTGAGTGTTTCGCCCCGTTCTCTCTTTCAGGCCGTATCTTTGCCAACACTGCCGACTCAGCTTGCCTCCTAGGGATGCGCAGACGGGCTCTTGTGTTCCAGCCTCTCGCTGAACTCAAAGAACAGACAGATTTTGAGTAAGTTTCTTCCCTTTCTTCTCTGAGGGCCCCGTGAGCGAGACCGACGGAGAGCGCTGTGCAACCTGCATGAAAAGGATCTCACTTGGCAGTTTCTAGCCCTCGTGGTGCCGGAGGGAAAAACCAAATATCTTAAAATGGAGACTGAAAAACGCGGCCAACGTATTACCTGCACCCGGACCATTATGCTAACCTCCCCGGGCTGCGGCTTATTAATCAGCGAGAATTCAGTTCTGCCAGCCTGCCTTGGGAAGAACTAGAAACAACCCCTCAGAGTATCTGGTGGGCGGCTGTCAGACTCCTGGACGAGGGGAGCAGATATAGGATGCCTTTTCTCTCTGCTCCCCACACTCCCCAGGAGGTACAAATGGTTTCGAGAAGGGTTAGGAAGACACCGGTAGAGGCAAGAGGCTGTAGGAAGCCATCTGGGTGGGGAAGGACAGGGTATAAACTCAGTCACTGGACAGGGAGCCAGGGCTGTGGATTGCAGAATATGTGTGAATGGTTTCAAGAAGGAAGATATGGGATGAATTTTTCATCAAATGTGCAACCTTCTAAACCTCACAGGGTCTCTAAAAAGTTGCACAATTATACAGTTCTGCAAAGGGAGGAAACAAAACGCACCCCAGAACCCAGTAATAGAAGCCCGAGAAACTAGGAGGTGGATGGGTGATAAAGCGCAACATGTCAAAATGTGGACTATATTTCTGAAGTATTTAGGGAGCTGAAGGCCATTTCACATATGACGTAAAGGCAAACTTTGATAAGGAGATGCAGCCAAGCACAACTCCTTCAGTGAGGAGCTGTGCCTGGCTGCCTCTCCTTATCAAAGTTTGCCTTTGTGCCATATGTGATGCTTGCGTTGGCTGCATGCACATTACATTTATTGTGTGCTAAATGCACATCTGAAATGTAGTGTGGCCAAGGATGTAATAATTGCTAGGTCAGGACCAATGCTCCCTCTAAACTGTGGAGTCTTGTGAGCAAAAATTCTACTTTGTGAGCTACTGGCATTAAAGTTGTGAGCAGGTGATTTGGCTGCTGCATAAACTAGTTTGCTCTGGAGCCATCCTTCCGGAGCTAAGACAAAAACGTGTGAGCTGGAGGCTAAAAAACTGTGAGCTAGCGCACACTAACTCACCTTAGAGGGAACACTGGTCAACTCAGGACTACTTTGCTTTAACACAGATTACAATCACTGTCCCGTTAGGTACGTTCTGTACCCCCAGAGTCTAGTTCAGTCCCAGATGGTGAAAATACACTGAGATCTGCCCAATTAACTGTGCAAAATCAGTTTATTCAGAAGTGAATTCATTCGAAATCTGGTGTTGGAGAGTTTTACAGATACTGTGGACCACCAAAAAGATAAATCAGTGGGTTCTAGATTAAATCAAGCCCGAACTCTCCCTGGGAGCTAAAATGACTAAACTGAGGCCATCATACTTTGGTCACATTATGAGAAGACAAGAGCCACTGGAAAAGACAGCCATGCTAGGGAAAGTGGAAGGCCCAACAGGAGATGGATTTGACTCAGTCTAGGAAGCCACAAGGGCCCTCAGTTTGCAAGACCTGAGTAACAAGAGGACATTTTGGAGGTCATTAATTCATAGGGTCAGAAGTGACTGGATGGCGCTTACACACACACAACATACTTGCATGGAAAAACCATGACCTATTTAGTTGGGGTGGTAGTGGTCACCAGGGGTCGTTTCGTAGAAAAAGAGCTAGGGGAACTCATTAGCATATGCTACACCCCCTGACATCACCAGAAGTGTGTCATAAGGCCACACACCCCGCCCTCAACGGTCCTGGCCGGCGGGAGTGCAAGGAAGCCCTGCAAAGGCCCTCCCTGGCCCCAGGCAGGCAGGGGTGGGGAGAGGCAGGGAGGAAACAACTTACCCTCCCTCTTCTCCTGCCTCCTCCTGGCTGAATGAGGGCCGGAAGCAGGGGCGGGGCTTCCCCCGTACCTCACCCAGGGGAACTGCGATCCCCCCCGAAATGACCTCTGGTGGTCACAGAGCTCTTAGTGCAAAACTTTGGGCGCCTTAACAACACGGATGCTTGTATATTTAACCAGATACTCACTGTGCCAAATGACTGGCCTGCTGTTATTGTTTAATGTTCAAAATAAGTGGGCACTGGGCTTACAGGGTCCAGCTGAGTATCTTGCAAAGACTGAGAAGCTGTGGCCAACCCGTGGTACGGGGTCACCAAAACGTTAGCCTCCTTCCTCTTACGAGACCACCCGCCTTCTCTTCCCGACAGACACCGTATCCCTAAAGAGCAGTGGTGGCTGAAGCTGCAGCCCATCTTGAAGATCCTCGCCAAGTACAAGATTGAACTGGATACATCAGAGACGGCCCACTTAGAGCACATCACGCGCAAGAGGGTATCCGGTGAAGGTTCGATCTGAGCAGCTGGGAAGGCGGCTGCAACTCCCCCACTCTCTCTTGAAACAAAGATGCTTTAGGAAGGGGCACCAGAAATAAATTCTGAATTTATTTCCTTCCCCAGCTTAGTGTTTGGCTCTCAACCTAGTTAGTACTTCTGTAATAATGGGCTGTGGATCTGCTACAGGAGGTTTTTTAAAAAAAGCAAAATCCAGTTCACATTGGCCTATACACTTTGGTATGTGAAAAGGTACTGCATTTATGAGTTGAGGAATACTATTATTCTTCCTTTAGAAAGCTCGTAGTAGCCCTGCCTCTCTCTCTCTCCTATGGAGCAGCCAAGTAACACACCTTCTTCTAACATTATCAGTGCTGTAGGATTAGGCCATTCAGTGGGCCTCTGTGGAGTTGAATGATCACAAAACAGAGGTATTCATTCAAGCTCATCAGAATTTACTGCAACACATTTCTGCTGGTAAGCAATGCTCCCTCTAAGCTGTGGAGTCTTGTGAGCAAAAATTCTACTTTGTGAGCTCCTGGCATTAAAGTTGTGAGCGAGTGACTTGGCTACTGCATAAATTAGTTTGCTCTGCAGCCCTCCTTCCTGAGCTAAGACAAAAATGAGTGAGCCGGAGGCTAAAAAACTGTGAGCTAGCTCACACCAACTCAGCTTAGAGGGAACACTGCCACTCTCCATTTGAACATAAAAAAGGAACTACCTCCGAGCTTCCCTTGGAGTACCTTCGCAGTCGCCCACCGTACTTGAAAGAGTTTCAAAGGTTCTAAAATAAAACGGGGGCTGTTTAACTAGAGGCTGTAACACTGATCTCCAGGGTAACATTGATCTCCTGCGTACTACGCTTAATTTCTTCAAAAAGCTGGAGGCATGGAACATTCAACAGGAGAAAGCAGCTGCCTGCGCCACATTTTACACTGAATTGTACCGGGACTTTTTGCTAATATGCTGCCAGTCCTTAGGAGGGCACTCCCCATTCAGCAAAACAAGGTGTGTTGCTGCTATCTAGTGCATAAGGAAAACAGTCTGATCAGTATAAACATTTCACCCCCCGAACACATTCATAGAAGACGAAATTCGGTGCAGCTCATCCCAAGTTTAATCAACAAACTGTTAATGCTCCACACGAATCATCACTGCCTTGCTGAATATATCTTGACCCGGGACTCTTGTAAAAGGGGTCTCATGGCTCACAGCATGATTCGCACCTCCCAAGAGTATGGATGCTGAATATTCAGCATGTGCTTCGGCAGGCCCACAGCTCTGGGGGAGAAGAGCGCTGTGCGGTACGTGAGCATCTTTATACGAAAGACAGGACTTGCGGAATTCAGAAACAGCAGCCCCGTGTTCCTTAGTTGCTCAAACTGGAGGCATAAATGCGTCTCTTTACATTAAATGGCACGAGCAGCCCACAGTTGTGATTCCCGTGCTAATATTTACCTTTACTAACAGATTAGGGCAGCGATTTTCAAACTATATGTCCCCTGAAGGAGCTGCGGCAGGCCCTGAAAAGTTAAGCTCCCACGACAAGTGCATCCATGCTCCCCACAAGAAACAGGGAAATCTTCTGCAGCCTTGAATGCCCCCACACCTCACTGTACAGGCAGCAGGATCCTCCCAAGCGAGAGAGGACAGTCCGGAATACCTGGATTGCAGTCCATATTACAGGGCACAGGGGAAGTACGATGGTATCACCCGAAAGCACAGCCCCCAAAAGTGAACCCAAAGTTCCTCCGAAGAAGCAAGGAAGTCCCTCTAAGTGTTTTTTTTAATTTCTCCCCTTATATACACACAGTAAAAATGAAGCAAAAAATAGCTGCTGTTAAAAAAAAGCTGTCCAGCGTGAAGGCAACCCAGGAGTTGACTGAATATGATAAGAGCCACTATTGCTTGGCTGGATACAGTAAGCTAGAGCTTTCTTCTGGAGCTGCGAGTCAAGCCGGAGAATGTGTGACTTAACAAGCTTCAGAGCTGTGAATGAGATCTGCAAAACACACGGAGCAGAGAAGAGCTCGCTGCCTCTATCACCCTATGAGACAGACTCTGCTCTCACGGCTAGACTTTTTTAAAAAAATTATCTACAACTTTCCAGGCAGTGAGCCAAGGTGGCTTGGTTGGGACGCTTATTGCTAACTCCTGATCAACGAAGGCTGCATCTACACATGCAGCTGAATGAACTGTACCATTGTGAATGCTTCTCTATGAGCTTTTCCACATTCTCATTTCCTTTGCTTTTAAGTTCCTGTTTCTTGGGGGGGGGGTGTGTGTCTGTTCTGCACACGTTTCGCTCCCTCTAGTGGTCGAGTTGATATCACACAAGTTTATATCCAGCATATCTCCCTGCAGATTTAAACTGCAGGTTTTTATGCCTGACATAAACCTGACTGACATCAAACTTGACCACCAGAGGGAGCAAAACACAAAACACGTGCAGAACAGAACACCTTCCCCCCAAGAAACAGGAACTTGCTAGTGAAGAAAATCACAATGTGGATGTGGAAATGCCCTGTCTGTCAGGCCTCCCCCCCCCCCCCCCCCCCCCCCCCGATGCTAGAAGACCAGCACAAGGAGAGAACTGGGCAAAATGCTACTTTCCTATCTGCAGGAAGTTTGCTCCCCATTCTCCACCCCCCCTACCAATGAGGGAGCACATTCACAAATCAATATCTCGCACCCTCAGGATTAAGTCATGCTTCAAAGTTCTGCTGTCTTCATCCAATCTGTGTCTAGGTCTGGCCAAAAATTTAAAAAGCCAAGTGAACACCATGATTCAGTAGTGCTTTCAGAAGGGCTGCCCCTCACCTGCTTAAGTGGAACCTCCCAACAGAGTGAACAGGAGAGACATAGAGAAGGTGGCCAAAGTCACGACCTCCCCGGATTTCTCGCTCAGATCCATCAAGCCATTGCTCCCCCTGAAAGGGACAGGTCAACTCCCGCCACCTAACAAAGCAAAATGGGGTAGGGGCTTGCAAATCGCAAAGCTAGAAATGGGAAAGCAGGGTCACCCAAGGGCTTCACTGCGTGTAAGGACATTAACACACACCCCCAGTAAGTCAGTCTGCCGTCCATCAGAAGCCCCTCTGGACAACGATCCTCCTTCCCCCTTTCTGTCAACGAGTCTCGGCAGAAGTCTTCACTAAGGTTCTAACAAAGATCTGCCTGCAGGGTAGAGGTGCAGATCTGCCTGCAGGAAATAGACAGCAGGGCTGTTGCTTGAGGCTTCCTGGGCCACCGGGGACATCTTCCAACCGCTTCCGCCGAAGGAGCGAAGGCAGAAGAGCCGAGGGAAACAATCCGGCCACTGCCAGGCCAAGGAGCCCTTCTGCTGGCGAAGCTACAGAGAGAGCGCGCTACAGGATCTATTTCGTATTTGCTTCGATGGTCTGTGCGAAATGCCGGGAAAGGAGCAGCGCAGGAGCCGGCTGATCTGTGCAATGGAATCCCACAAAGCTCACATCCCGCCCCCCCCCTTTACTTAAGCAAGACATACTCCTTCAGAGACTCCGGCAAAGGGAGCTCCTTCACCGCATCCGGCAGGAACTGGACTCCCAGGCTGTGGCGCACGGCGTAGCGCGACAGTGTCTTCAAGGTGCCGGGGACGGAGCACAGGGTGGTGAGCTTTGCACACAGCTGCTGGGCCCGCAGGACCTCGCGGGGCATGGCCCCGTTCTTCCGCAATTCAAAGTGCCCGACGGCTCTGTGCAGGAGGTCAAAGCAGGCGTCTTCCTTCTCCGTGCCCAGTCCTCTCACCAGCAGGGCCACCAACCTGGAGATCGGTGTCTGCCCCTTCAAATTGACCACCCGGACTTCTGCCCCGTATTCCAGGAGGATGCTGACACTCTCCAGGTTGCCCTTCATCGCTGCCCAGCTCAGGGGGGTGTCGTCGTTGTAGTCCAGGGCATTGACAAAGGCTCCGCTCTCCAAAAGCGTTCGGACGCACTCGGCGTTGTTCTTAAAGGCGGCCCAGTGCAGCGGTGTGTCTTTGTTACCGTCCAGGGCATTTGGGTTGGCCCCATATTCTAGAAGGATCTCCACGCAAGTCTCGTCCTTCTCCGCTGCGTAGTGGAGAGCTGTCCGGTTGTACCCATCAAGGGCATTGACCTGCAAAAGCAGAGAAGGGATTGTTTTAGGACACAGACCTTAAAAGGATTAGTCACAAAAACTGACTTAAGTTCAGCATTTGTCCAGCATGCTTTTTTTTTTTTTTAAAGTCAGTCAGAGGATGGAAGGCAGGAGTGCTCAAATCCCCTCCACAATTCAGACCAAAACAGCTCCTCAACACACGGTACTTTCACATAAGCCCCATTAAATTGAAAATTCACCGTGGGACCAATGCTCCCTCTAAGCTGTGGAGTCTTGTGAGCAAAAATTCTACTTTGTGAGCTACGGGTATTAAAGTTGTGAGCGAGCGATTTGGCTGCTGCATAAATTAGTTTGCTCTGGAGCCATCCCTTCCTGAGCGAAGGCAAAAAAGTGTGAACCGGAGGCTAAAAAACTGTGAGCTGGCTCACACTAACTCAGCTCAGAGGGAACACTGCGACAGGTCTCAAGAGTCCAAAGATTACACTGCTGTCCTGACTCCCCATTCAGAAGCAGCGTCTCTGTATGCATGCGGTAAAGGATGGCTGCGGTCATCTTGTTCTGCCCTTGAACTTCTGAGGGGCAACAGGTGGCCGAGCTGAGAACTTTTGGCCGGCCAAGCAAAGCAGACCTCGTGTTCTCTGGGCCTCTGTCCTCAAATGTAAACACTGCATAAGACGAGTCCCCAACCTTTTTGAGCCTGCGGGCACCTCTGGAATTCTGCCGCCGCGTGGTGGGGGAAGCCACAAAACGGACGCCACGGGAGGCACAGCCAGCCACAAAACAATCGCTGCAACTGAACCTGAGTCGCATAGTGAAGATCCTCGTGTCGTGGTGGTGTGGTGGCAGCTGCCGCCAAAGCAACATCTGTGCAGCCAGTCAAATCTCCAATAGTCAGTCAGAAGCCTTGCTGGGCAAAAGGCCCATCTGGCTCCCACCCACTTTCTAAAAACTATCAGTGGGTGCCAGAAAAGATGCTGGCAGACGCGACGGCACCCGCGGGCACCATGTTGGGGACCCCTGGTATAAGAGGATGCTAACTCGTGTGAACTGACCAGCCCTGCTAAGCTTATGAGATTGGCTCTCTACTGCTTATAAAATATCAGACTGCCAGCTTTTCTCTCTTTTGAACACCACAACTGGTGACCTTGGTGTCTCCCTGTTAATGTGAACATTTTATCAGGAGTCAAGAGAACATAAAAAGCACAGGGCGGGAGGCCACGGCCCAGCGTATTGAGATAAATGTTCACTGCTGACGGAAAGTGGAAGCTTCATCAAATGCTGCCAACCCAACCTTAAGCCATGGAGCAAAGATGTTGTGCAGCAACTTCAGCAAACCCAAAAAAGCTTCACTTGTGGATCTGCAAAGGCCGTTAAAAAACACAGCAATGCTGAAAGCAAGCTATTTTTGAAATTCAGGCATCTGGGGGCAGGAATCCACACCTCAAAAGCACTTCTGCCGAGCAAGGCTACTGGAGATTTGACTGGCTGTGCAGATCTCCTGTTCCTGAGAATCTGCCTCTTTGTAATCATGTAGGCTGTAGTATAATGATGCACAAACATTATTATAAGGATTTTATGTTAATCAGATTGTCATTTAAGGTCATTCAAGCTTTGTTCTACTGCTTCTGACCAACATGACTACCCACTGGAACCAGTCCTCAGTTTGTTATGTAAGGAATCTTGAGAATGACCAAGACTGGAAGGGTACAGACTCCCCACACACACACACAAAGGGCCACTACCCCCTCAAAAGTAATCATATCAAACTCCCTGCTCTCCCTACAAAAGTCTAGTTCAGCTTTCCTCAAGCCCTGGCAGCAGGACTTTGCGTGTCCCTCCTTCCCTGCCAGCACCCACCAGCACTGGGACGTTGGGGGCTGAGGAAGACATCGCGTAAGAAGATTCTACACCACTGTGGAAGGGAATTCAACCACGTCTCTTTGTAATGTGCAGATAGAATGTCCCCAAAACAACTTTTGACGAGGCACAGAGTCCGCAGTTCAAAGAAGAGTCACGCTCTCAACATTCCCACAGGCACACCTGAAGTTGTTCTCTCAATCGCTTAGCATTATACTGAATTCTGCACAAAGTGAACTGATTTTATTCAAGTGGAAGCTTGTTGGCAAACCAGCTTTTAGTGGTGCAGCAGCCAGAAGAGCCGAGCTCAGAATGCCTTCCCTAAATGCTGGAGGCACGTGGCACGTTTGGCCTCATCCTCTCCTGAATCGTTAGTATTTTAGAAATAGAATATAAATCATCTCGATGCTTGAGCACACATGAAGCTGCCTTATACTGAATCAGACAATTGGTCCATCAAGGTCAGTATTGTCTACTCAGACTGGCAGCAGCTCTCCAGGGTTTCAGGGAGAGGTCTTACACATCCACCATACTGCCTGGTCCTTTTAATAAGATGCTGGGGATTCAACCGCTGACCTTCTGCACGCCAAGCAGATGCTCTGCCACTGAGCCACAGCCCTTCTCTTGTTATATATAAAAAAACCACAGTTCAGTTCTATAAACACCACCAGAAACCAACAAAATGAGTACAAAAGATCAAATGGGTGGTATGTGGCTTTACTTTCCAGGATTTAATAAAGGAAGAACAGGTTTGAACAAACTTATAGCAGTGCAAATAATTCCAGAGTACGTGCTGTGTCTTTAAAGGTGAACAAAATTTTATTACAGCTTATACTTTAGTCCTTAAGGTTCCCCTAGACTCCAGTTTATTTTTACTGCAGCGTTATTTGCCTTCTTTAACCAGCCATTCGTTAGTTTAGACACTGCAACATATACATGGATTTCTTCCTCGTTCTGAAACGAGGGGACCAACAATATTTTCCAAAGTTTAACATGACATTCTTTCAGAAGAATAGTGAATAGTTTACAAGTCGACATGACAAAATTGCATAACCTCATGCTAATTTTATTTTAGTTTTATTTTTCCAAAGGACATATCTATGTGATGTCACCGCAGATTATTTCCAATCCACATGGGTGTTTACCGGATTCAGAGGTGACAGAAAAGGTCCTTTTCCCCATACAGTTCCATGTAATTTATGAGTAATAGTGCTTCATATAAACTTTGAGTCCAGTGGCACCTTTAAGGACAAAAAGTTTAATTCTGGGTATAAGTTTTCGTGTCCCTGGACTCAAGCTTTGTTCTACTGCTTCAGACCAACATGACTACCCACCTGAACCAGTCCTTAGTATGTTCTACTGCATTCCTTAGTTACAGTTAACATAAGTGAACAAGGTAACTTGCAGCACACATCCATCTTTTACAGGTGAAAAATCCTGACCTTCCATGCTGCCGTACAGAACCTAGCATCGATACCAGGGAGCTGACATTGGGCAGTGGCTAAGAGACTTGGCTTACATCACTCTCTTCTACTCCATTTTATCCGCACGACAACCCTATGAGGTAGGGTAGACTGACAGAGTGTAGCTGGCCTAAGGCCACCCAGAGAGTTTCCATGGCACAAGTGGGGATTCGAACCTGTGTCTTCCGAATACTAGTTCAACAATCCTAACCTCTGCACCACACTGGTGCTGGCCTGGGACAGGACACTCTGCCACAGCCTCGGCTCACCTTCAGTATGGGATAAACTAGATCTCAGGAGGATTTTCAAGACTTGATGGGCACACTTCGGAGTGCTGCATAATTGCTATTTGTTGTGACTGTCCCTCATGGGCAAGCAGATTTTCTGCGTCCGTCCTTACCTCCGCTCCTTTTTCCAACAGCAGCTCGATGCAATCTGCATCTGCAACCATGCAGGCACAGTGCAGTGGCTTCAGCGTGCCATGCATACAGTTAACATCCGCTCCCTGGAGGAACACAGAAGAAAAAAAGAGAGAGAGGGTTTAGCAAGTCCATCTGTTCTTGAGTGTTGATAATGTCTTTAAAACATGCCATTTAATAACAGGAGATACAATAGGTGGGTGCTTCTTAATTATTATATACACAGAATGGGACACACACAAACTAACTGAGGCTTTTGAAGTACAGCCAAAGACTTACAAAAAGGATTGAGAAACAAGATGGTCAGTCCTGTAATCGCACAGTACAGGTTTATAGTGTGGCTATATAGGATGGAAAAAATGGAAAGAAGACTATCTTCTGCTCTACTGGAATTTGGACACCCAATAAAGTCGATGGTTGTAGATTCAGGACAAACAGAATGAAATTTAACTGGTGGATTATCATAGGATGCAGCAGTGGCCACTAGTTTAGCTGATTTCAAAACAAAATTAGGTAGATTTGTGGAGTGTGAAACCACTGATGGACCATTTGCCACGTTCAGAGACAGTAACCCTTTCATGCCGCTGTTAAGGGACAGGAACAAGGCTCCCTCTAAGCTGTGGGGTCTTGAGAGCAAAAATGCTACTTTGTGAGCTACTGGCATTAAAGTTGTGAGCAAGCGATTTGGCTACTGCATAAATTAGTTTGCTCTGGAGCCTGAGCTAAGACAGGAATGTGTGAGCCGGAGGCTAAAAAACTGAGCTAGCTCACACTAACTCAGCTTAGAGGGAACTCTGGACAGGACCAGAGACACAACTCTCGCTTCCATACCCTACTTTGCAGGGGGGGGGGGGAGAATCTGTCTGGTCACTGTATGAAACAGGAAGCTGGACTAGATGTGGCCAGTGTTTGCCTTCCCAGAGAGAACTCAGATATTTGTTTAAATGCTTATTTAGAAACCTTCCCTTTTCAGTCTGGCAGCCCTCAAGCTGAGCCTCCCTCTAACTTTCCCCTTCAGTCCCCTTTCCCTCGTCTTTCACAAGCCCACCCTGCATCCCCACTTCAACTTATGTTCAGCTCATTAACTGATCTACAAGCTCAAGGAAGAAGAATATATATATTACCTAAAAGTACAGCCCAGATGAGAACGACAGTGGATTAAGAACATCACACGAGTAGAATCTAATGGATCAGAGCACTGATTCATCTAGTCCAGCGTCCTGATTCACACAGTAGCCGGCTGGTTGCCCTGGAGGGCCAAACAAGCAGGGCATGGAGGCTGAGGCCCTCTCCTAAGGCTGCCTTCCACACATGGTTACCCATGAAGGCGCATTACACCGAATCAGACCACTGGTCCGTCAGGGTCAGTACTGCCTACTTGGACTGGCAGCAGCTTTCCAGGGTTTCAGGTAGAGGTCGCTCATGTCGCCTACTGCCTGGGACTTTTAACTGGAGATGCCGGGGATTGAACCTGGGACCTTCCGCAAGCAAAGAAGCAGCTGGTCCCTCCCGGCACTGGTAACGGAAGCTCTCTCCAGGTAACACCCAAGGACTACCACCTTCATTGCGTTTTCTGGCCACTGGGCTGAGAGGTGGTTTATTCAATGGGCTCCGGCAGCCTCTAGAGACCGAGGGAATTAATATAGCCCCATCAGCTGGCAGCATCCATCAAATCTGATCTGGAAAGCCTCCCTCTCGGAGAGCTGAGTCATCGGAAACGGAGGAAACCTTAGCGTTGCCCTTTGGAGCTGGAGAGGCTTTAAAAACCTTCCCCCGAGGATCAGAAATGTCACAAGCAAGGAGGCTTGAAGAGCAGCGTCGAGAAGCCATGGAGCATCTGCACTGAAAGGGGGGCAGACGGTCTTCCTGTATCTCCGCCCTTTATACCGCCAAAATCCACAGACACACACACACACACAAACACTCTGCTTTAAAAAAAAAGGATTGTGGAGGAGGAGGAGAAGATTGGATTTATACCCCGCCCTTCACTACCCAAAGGTGTCTCAGAGTGGCTTACAAACTCCTTTCCCTTCCCCTCCCCACAACAGACGCCCTGTGAGGTAGGTGGGGCTGAGAGAGCTCTGACAGGAACTGCTCTTTTGCAAGAACAGCTCTTATCAGAACTATGGCTGGCCCAAGGTCATCCAGCCAGGTGCAAGTGGAGGAGTGGGGAATCAAACCCGGTTCTCCCAGATTAGAGGCCACACACTTAACCACTACACCAAACTGGTGGCAAGGAAGAACTTCTTTGAAAATCAAGCTTTTCTCAAGTTGCCTTCTCTGTTCCACACAAGCTTGGATCCCCAGTGAATCTGTCCACTTATGATGGGATTTCTGTCCACAGAACCTGACTTTCACACATACACACCAAAGCTAACTGCAGCCCAAATGCTGCTCCTGTGGGGACGGGACCCCCAAGAAGAGTGTGTCTGTGTGTGTGTGGGGGGGGACTGGTAAAAAAAGCACTCCCCCATCCATATAGTGTTGCTGGGAGCCGCTCCTTTGGAACTGCTTGCCTCACTGCAAGCTAGCAGCCCTTATTACGTGGGTAACTGGGCAGCTGCCTAGATTTCGAAATCAGATCAGGAGTGGGCACAGCCACCAATCAGGAAGAAAAGTTTCTAGAATCCAGAAATCATCTGGAAGATGTATTCCCTTCTGCAGAATCAGAGGACACGACACACAGCAAGACTAATAGTTTTAGCAATTTTAGCACCAAACACCACAACATGGTTATTTCAGTTCTGACAGCAAGTACACATTCCCAGTATACATTAATTGTGGCCTCTTTCAGAAAAGGCTGCGACACGACCTCTCCTTAGGATTCTCAGAGCAAGGCGAGGTCCC
>NW_015172573.1:185598-207378 GCF_001447785.1 Gekko japonicus
AATTCTTTCCCAAACTGCACTTCTCTGCAGAGACACCCATCGGGAAACAGAAGTGCAGGGGGGTGGGGAGCCGCTGCATGACTGCTCTGTTCCCAGGAGCCGCACGATCCTCCCACGAAAGCATCAAGGGCCGGATCTCTCACATCATGTGGTAAGCAGAACTGACGGCATTCTGCAGACTGCAGGCCCGCAGTATCCAGACTGAAGGCAAATGACAATATTATAAGCCATCCCCAAGACGCAAGAAAAGTTCAGAACCATCGGGCTCTTTTTGTAGCAGGAACTCCTTTGCATATTAGGCCACACACCCCTAATGTAGCCAATCCTCCAAGAGCTTACAGAGCTCTTCTTACAGGAGCTACTGTAAGCTCTTGGAGGACTGGCTACATTAGGGGTGTGTCGCTTAATATGCAAATGAGTACCTGCTACAAAAAGAGCCCTATATGTAGGAGGAAATCCTGCAGCAGACGTCACCATTCCTAATTATTGCTTCTGCCCCTAACCCAAATGACCACATGCTCCCCAACTAATATTACACAAGCCCACAGCTCCATTCATTTACAAGGGGATTTATCGATCCCTAATCCATTCTTTCAATTTCCAGCCTCTCCTGTACTCGGTACAACTCCTCACAATGACAACTCCATCCTATACAGAGTTACTCCAATCTCAGCTCATTGAGACTGACGGGTTTAGACTGGAGTAACTCTGCACATAGATGCAACAAACATGAAATTGAGCCAACTTCAGAGGACGGCGGAAGACAGGAGAGCCTGGCGTGAGCTGGTCCATGGGGTCGCAAAGAGTCGAACTCGACTGTGCGACTGAACAACAACAACAAAAACTCTGCACAGAATCACATTGTAAGCCTCCCATCAGCAGTGCCCCAATCCCCCCGAAAACGGAACACAGATAATCAGACACGCAGTGGCCATGCTGTGACTGTCTATTCTGGAGGGTGTGGATTTTGGGGGGGGGGGGCTCCCTTTATTCAAATCCATTTCGTCGTGCAGGGCCATTCATTAATGGCAGAGGCCCAAATATAATACACAAATTAGGAATCCCAAAATAAGATAAACCGGTCTGCCAGCAGCTGTTCAAGGGTACCAGACAAAATTTCTCCTGCTACTAGGGATCATCCACATCAACCAGTTTATAATATTTTAACTGCTGCATCAGAACAAGACAAAAGCAGTTATTTATTTATGACTGCATTTAATTAAAGCAGTCCTAAATTGTGATTTTAGATTCTGGCTTTATGGGCATTTTAAAGTTTTATAGGTTTTGTATTATATTCTATAGATATTGTAAGCTCCCTTGAGCTCCATAGGGAGAAAGGCGGCTAATAGGGAATTTCAAATAAACAAACAAACACATTTCAAACAAACAATCCCCTGTTCATTTTGTTTTTTAAAAAAGCAGAAGGAATTACAAGGAAGAAATCGGGGAATTTTTTTTCCATTGACTGGTCTAGTGTTAAATAAAAGGGAGGGGAGAAACTGTAAAACTAGGGTCTATGCAATCATGAGCGTTACTGCCAAACGAGAGCTGAGGAGGGACTGAAAATTTCCAACCTTCTTCTGGCTGTCAAACTTGACAGGACTTTAACTGGTTCTAAATATGTACCAGCCAAGGGAGGCACAGAGAAAGCACTTCCTAAGGTCACAGCATGGTCTCGTGACTGCATCTGGCACAGTCCCATAAAGTTTTTACAGATAACATCACAAGCTTGAAAACAAAGCTTTAACTCCGCTGCAAGGACTCACTCACCCTTCTGATAAGGTCTTCAACATTGTCATGTGGGAAGGAGCGAATGGCTGCTATGGTCCGGATCAAGCGCTCAGACAAAGAATATTTACTCTGAATGCTCTGCATAATATACCACATACTGGAACCCAAGTTCCCGGGGTTGTTTCACATGCTCCAAATAGCCTAGAAGACAAAAAAAAAAAAAGGGAGGGGTTCTAAGTGTAATTTCTCTCTTGCAAAGTCCCATCAGTAGTTACACCACTGTAAATGTTAACTGTGAAAACAAACGCCCGTTTGCAATGCGAGCATGGCAGCTGAGCCGACCCATGCCTCTTGGGGAACGGCATTCAAACCAGAACGTCTAGACCAGGGATCCTGGACTTTTCCAGACACAAAACCCACCTCTAGTCCGTGGGCAGCAGCACGGGCTTCACTGAATCGCATGCCCTGATAGGAAGTTACGAAACTGTGAGGCGTTTTTTTGTTCCAATGCAAGTCAAACCATATTTAAGGCATTTACTCATAGGCCGCCTTTCTCACGAAGGCTCAAGGAGGATCACACAATATCACACAATGCAATAAAGTGGCATAAGACATAAAATATGCCCCAAAATGCAATAGGATTATAGACGTTAAAGAAACAATGCAAAAAGGAAATCAACATTTACTGGAGGAGGAGGATTGGATTTATATCCCACCCTTCACTCAGAGCGGCTTACAATCTCCTTTCCCTTCCCCTCCCCACAACAGAGACCGTGTGAGGTGGGTGGGGCAGAGAGAGCTCTTTCAAGAACTGCTCGAGAAAAAACAGCTCAAAAAGAATTTATGACTGACCCCGGGTCACACCAGCAGCTGCATGTGGAGGAGTGGGGAACCAAACCCGGTTCTCCCAGATTAGAGTCCATGCTCTTAACCACTACAACAAACTACTGCCAGGGCTCTGTTTTGGGTGGGTGATGGGTCCCACAGGACTACCTATGGTTGATATTAAGTGGTATGTCACCATCACAGTTTTTGCATTCAGTTTTTTATCCCGCTCGCCATCTTGCCATCTACCCTTTCACAGTCTTCCCACTATCACCTTCTGCCATTTCTTTCTCCTTCTCCCTCCTCCTTTGGCTCCCTTTCACAATTCTCCCCACGCACCCTCTGTCACCTTCGCCGCCTTACAGCATTACAGTCATCCCTGCCTTCTCCGGCATGGAATCCAAGCCATGCATCACCTTAACAGATTATCGATACATAATACATTGGTAATGGCTCATCAATACACATAATCATCCGTGATGTTTTATATAGTAACGTAAGCCAAAAAGAACACATCTCTTCTTAGTGCCCATGTTTAAACTTTACGGTTTTCAAGTTCTCTGATTGGAGGAAACAGGAGATACAAAATAAACACAAGGCCAATGGTGCAAAATCAGGTAAAAATATATTTTATTACTCAGTTAAAATTTCTACTGATCTTGTTTTCCTTTTGAAGCATTACTGTAAGACGAACAGATTCCCCTGATGAAGCCTGCTGGCAAAATGTGTACGGAAGTTTTTGGAAATTTTAACTGAGCAATAAAATACCTGTTTACCTAATTTTGCTATCAGCCTTGGCTTTATTTAAAAAATATTTTAAACCTGATTTTGCACCATCGGCCTTGGCTTTATTTTTTATCTCCTGTGACTGGTGTGGCCCTTCTATTTTCTTCTTGATTGGAGTTAACAACATAGAAAAGCGTCATGGAGGAGGCAAAGAGACGAAATAAGAAACCTGACAGAATACAATGACAGTGAACATGCAGCTCAATTCTGCAAGCCCTGCAAGGTAGCTGAGCACATGCTTCTCACGCAGAAGCTCCCTGGCTTCCAGGCAGCTGAGCTAAGACCTTGCTTTCACACACGTTAAGAGAACGCACTTTCAATCCACTTTCAATGCACTCTGCAACTGGATTTTACTGTGCGAAATGGCAAAATCCGCTTGCAAACAGTCACTGAGGTGGATTGAAACTGCATTATTCCGGAAGTGTGAAAGCGCCATACATTTGTCTTGAATGCTGGGAGAGTCAGAGCCAGGGGTCATTTCGTAGAAAAAGAGCTAGGGGGACTCATTAGCATAATTCATTAGCATATGCCACACCCCCTGACATCACCGGAGGTGTGTCATAAGGCCACACCCCCTGATATCACCGGAAACGTGTCATAAGGCCACACACCCCGCCCCCAACGGTCCCGGCCGCCACCGCCGGCCTTGCAGCTCCACTGCCGAGCCCCATGAGGGGCCCGGCGGTGGACCTGCAAGGCTGGCGGGAGTGCAAGGAAGCCCCGCGAAGGCCGTCCCTGGTCCCAGGAAGGCAGGGGTGGGGAGAGGCAGGGAGGAAGCAACTTACCCTCCCTCTTCTCCTGGCTGAATGAGGGCCGGAAGCGGGGCGGCCGGAAGCCGGGGCTTTGTCATGTGCCCCGCCCCCCGTACCTCACCCGGGGGAACTGTGTTCCCCTGCGTTCCCCCCCGAAATGACCTCTGGTCAGAACAGACAGTACTGGGAAAGAGGTACCACTATTCTCATTCAGGAAGTATGCAAGCAATCAGCAAAGAATTCAACAGGGTGGCAATAAATGGTTAATACAAGGTGAAGTATCGATGCAACACTCCTCCGGATAAGTGCTTGAGGATCAACATGGAATCCCGGTGTGCGAAGCCAGATTGCTTACACAAGGAAACTCACTACCAAGCTAAAAAGTATGGTTGCTACCATGAAGAAACTGTCCAAAGAATTTCCTTTGTGGTGGAAAAAAGTCAGAGGAATCAGCAAAAATTCACTCTTATTCAAGAAAGCGCATTGGTTACTTACAGCTATCTTATGTCTGAATTGATTCACTAAAGCCAGCACTCTTTGGGGGATGATATACTATTTTTGTGCAGCCTTACTGAGTCTCAAGTATGCGATCCACAACATCTGAAGAGGAATACAACACAGAGGGTAACATGCAACACATCTTCTCTGAGCATTGCATCCTCAGGAATTGTGGCACAAAAAAGGGAAGAGAACTATGGCTTGGCAAACAGAAGGTCCCAGGTTCAGTCCCTGGTATCTCCAGTTGAACTTTGTTAACGGATCTAGTAGTAAGCTATGTGAAAGATCTCTCAGATCCTGGAGAGCGACTGCCAACTAGGGTAGACAGTATTGGCTGTAAAAGATCAATGGTCAGATTCAGTGTAAGGCAGATTCATATGTTAAGACACTGAGCCATGAACCCTTAAAACTTCACCTCTGCCAGAAGTTCACTAGTTGCTACAAAATTAACCACTTTCCCTCTCCTTCAGTCCCCTCTAAAATATAAGGAAATTACTGGTCTACCATACAGAATTATTGTAACGATTACTGACATAATATACACAAAATGCTTTCAACACTGGTAGTAGTCATCCATGATTCCTAAAACCTCCAAAATCTGTTCCTGAAACGTCAACTCTCCAGATTCCTAAAACCTCCAAAAACTGTTCCTGAAACGACAAGTCTCCAAATGTGTGAACTCTGTGCAGATTATTCCATACGAGCCCAAAACGTAAAGGACAAGTCATCGATGTGCCCCAGTGATATGTTAAGAACCCATACCTTATGGTGTGCCCATGTTTGAATTCAAATCTGCGGATGGGAGAGGGAAGAGAACCTCAGAGCAAATCAACCACCCCCAACAAAGACACCAAGCAGCCCAACGAAAGGGAAAGAAGAGTTGGTCAACCCTTCCCGTTACTCAACGCATGAGGCTTCCCTTCCCTGTTACGCTCACACAGCTGCCCATGTACTTGGCCACCTGGAACGGAAAGGCAGGAAAAGAAAAGGGGGCAGGCTCAGTTGCAGACCGGCGAGGAATCATCACTTTGGCCAATAAAACTACTGAACGCGTTTTAACAAAAACGCACAGCTAAAGAATTTACGGTCTTGCGAATCAGATCTCTGCATGGGAGTGTTACTGTACAGAACCAGAAATCGAGAAGGGCAGTTTTGTTTTCTTCCTGATTCAGGAAATAGAAGAAAAAGAGAGATAAATTTACTGGGGGGGAGATGAAAGACATCTCAGGCGTCCAAAGACCACCAGAAAGCGACGCGCCTCATAGCCAATGTTCCCTCTAAGCTATGGAGCCCTGTGAGCAAAAATTCTACTTTGTGAGCTATTGGCATTAAAGCTGTGAGCAGGAGATTTGGTTGCTGCATAAATTAAGTTTGTTCTGGACTGGAGCCACCCTTCCTGAGCCAAGACAAAAATGTGTGAGACAGAGGCTAAAAAACTGTGAGCTCACACTAATTCAGCTTAGAGGGAACACTGCCATAGCCTTACCCAAGCGGGGTACCAAGGGACAGAGCCGTCGCCCATGCCCCGCCCAGCCATCCAGGGGCTGCCTTTGCTGCCCACAGCGACCCTGCAGAGGCGCCGGCCTGGCCCTTGCGCCACCCCCCCGGCCGCACTCACCGACCCGGCGCCTAGCGGACCCCCACGAACCGGCCGCCAGCGCCACCCGGAAGCTCAACTCCCCCCGAGCGGAAACACCCGAACCCCGGCCCCCCCTCCTTGATGCAAAGAAAGGCAAAGGCCCCGACGCCTTCCCGGTAGACCCCGCCCACGTCACTAATCGCCTCCAATCATTCGTGACAGCTGTCGCCGAGTCCCACCCTTCATCCCGTTGCCTTCCAATCATCTTGCCGGAGTTACAGTTTTAGCCCAGCGCCTCTGACCCAATCACCGTCGAGATCTAAGGATAAGTCATCTTTCCTAGAGCTATAGGGCTCGGAAACGCTGTGGCCCTAAATGTGTTTACTCGGAAGTAAGTTATGGACTCCAATGAGCTTACTTCTAAGTAAAACTACTAGAGTTGCCAACAGGTGTGGAGGAAAACATCCTATCCCTTTTCTAGAGCTTTACTGTGTGGAAATGGGGCCTGGGGCAGATGAAGCTTTTCATGACAAGGAGCAACATCCTATTAAGCTGCTTCCTGGGAAGGGTAGCCATGAAGGAGCTAGAAAAGAAAGGTTCTTAAGAGTAAGGATGCGTTGCTGGCGGCCAAGATCAAGTTAATGCATGCCACAGTATTCCCCATTACTATCTATGGGTGTGAAAGTTGGACAATGAAGAAAGCTGACCGGAAGAGAGTTGCTTCCTTTGAAATGTGGTGTTGGAGGAGAGTTTTATGGATACTGGGGATCGCCAAAAAGACAAAGAAGTGGGTTCTAGAGCAAATCAAGTCTGAAGTCTCCTTAGAAGCTAACATGACTGAACTGAGGAGACCATACTTTGGTCACATTATGAGAAGACAGGAGTCACTGGAAAAGACAAGTCATGCTAGGAAGAGTTGAAGCAGGAAAAGAGGAAGATCCAACACCAGATGGATTGACTCAGTAAAGGAAGACCTGAGCAAGTCTATTAATGATAGGACGTTTTGCAGGACATTAATTCATCAGGCTGCCGTAAGTCGGAAGTGACTTGACAGCACGTCATACACAGCCTTTTGCCTGAAGAAGGAAGGGGGTCCACTTGGACTGCCCAAAAGGTTATGTGGGGGATCATGGAACCTCCTAAGTGGACAAAAGCCGAGTGAGACTAGTGAGAAAGGGCACTGAGCAAAACTGGGTGAAAACAGCTGGCTGGATCCAACTCATTGAGCTGAAAAATTTGCAGTCAACTTTCCCAGAATGTCCAATGCATTTTAAATGTCTGCATTCTTCTTTAGGGGAATGAATCAATGCAAAGTGTGCATCATAAACCATTTGAAATGGAAATCAATAGGGCTTAATCCCAAGTAAAAGATTTTGGGATCGAGGAGCCCAGGGTGCTCACTTATAAATAACCAAGTTGTAGCTGACTTATGGCAAACCCTTATGGTGATTCCCAGGGGTCATTTCGTAGAAAAAGAGGTGCAGGAGCTCATTAGCATAACTTATTTGCATATGCCACACCCCCTGACATCACCGGAAGTGTGTCAGAAGGCAACACCCACCACTCAGGCTCCACTGGACTGTTTTGGATTGCTAGCTATTGGGGGGGGGGGGGCGTGCAGATCTGTCCTCACAGAGGAGGGAGAGCTTGTACCTGAATGAAACTTGGTCTTAAAGGTGCCACTGGACTGTTTTGGACTGGGGGGCCGGGGGGGGGGCTCTGCAACTTACCTGGCTGCTTCTTGCTCTGACTGAGGGCTGCTGGGAGCAGGGGGTGCGGCTTGTTGATTGTACCCGCCCCCTGGGCTCTTTACTGCCGGAGCTCTGCTCCTGTGTGCTCCTGCAGGAAATGACCCCTGGTGATTCCTCGTGGGGCTTTCAGAGGTGATTTGCCTTTGCCTTCCTCTGCATAGCAACCCTGGTCTTCCTCAGGGATCTCTCATCCAAATAGTAACCATGGCCACAAACTCCAGATAGCTCCAGCTACTCAGGCACCTTCATCTTCTCAGAAATCTTTTTAGTATATGACCTAGCCCTCCATTTTTATCACACCCTTCCTCCACAGAGCTTGGGGCAGCGTATACTCACTGCCATTTTGTTCCCACAACAACCCTGAGAGGTAGGTTAAGTTATGGGAAAACAATTGGTCCACAGTCCCCCAATCAGCTGAGTGGGAACGGGAACTCTGTCCTGAGAGAAGGGTTGCCAACCTCTAGGAATCACCTGGAAATCACCCACAATTATGTTTGATTCCCAGACAACCCAGACCAGCCCCCCTGGAGAAAATGAGTGCTTTGGAGGGTGGACTCTGTGGCCTTTTACCCCACTGAGGTCCTTTCCTTCCCCTAACCCCCACCCTCCCCAGAAGGGGTGCCAAGTCCCCCGGCCAGGGGATGGGGAGCAGGGCAGCCAGGTGACTTCTGAGGATTTGGAGATGGAGCCCGGAGAGGACAAAGATCTCAGTGGGGAACCATGCCCTAGATTCCACCTTCCAAAGCATCCCTTTGCTCTAGGGGAACTGACCTCTGTAGCCTGGAAATGAACTCTAATCCCGGGGATCCCCAGGTCTCACCTGGAGGCTGACATCCCTACTTCCCAGGCTCCACACACACACACCCCAATCTCCACGTTTTTCCTCCCAGCCCAGAGCTGGGAACTTTACCTGAGAGCTGTACCCGCACTATCCTTGAAGACATTTCACTGCAGCCATCATCCGCCACCGGATTCCCCTGCGTGGACAAGGCAGCCCAGCTCCAAATGACCGCTGGAGCGCCATGACAGCACTGAGCACTCTAACCACTGTGCCCCATGATCAGAGGAGACTGGGAACCCGGCTGGCTCCCATGACTGAACCGATCGCTGTCCACCTCTTTTCCCTAATGGAGAAAGAAATCCATCCACCCCACCCCGGCCTTCCTCTGCTTGCACGGATCTTTCACCCGGATCCTCTAGCGCTGCATTCCCACTTGCAAGAAAGCAACTTTAGGCTGCAGCATCCTTGACCATAGAGCTACCATTTCCTAGCGATCACCAGGAAATAACCGAGGAGGAGGAGGACTAGGGGATTAAATGAACCTGGGACCTTCCTGTTCCCAGCAGCCCCCTGAGCTGAGAGTTGAGCTTTTCTTGCAAACGCTGCCGCCGCCGCCGCCGCCGCCGCCGTGGCTGAGCTTTCTTTCTCCGCCTGGGGGGAGAAATTAAACCCAACCCCAAAGCTTCCTTCTGCAAGTGAGTTCCTTTTTTAAAAAAAATCTACAGATCTGCGGGGGTGGGAGAAGGAGAAAAAGCATTGCCTGCAGGAAGGCATTCGCAGAACCGGATTGCTGCGTGGGGAACGGAACATCCAGAGGCAATCCGGAGTAAACTCGTCCCCGTTCCCCGCCCCTCCCAGTTTGATGACTTAACTGGATGTGATGTAAAGAGCTGCAGTGGTTTGTCACGGCTCAGTAAATGCCCATCCTGGGAGTTCCCCCCCCCCCATCCCCCAGTGGTAGTTTTATCCTTGTTTCTCATCGCGATGCCAACTGGCCGATTTGCTTTCTATTTTGGGGTGGCTGTAAAAAGATGCCGGGTTTCGGAGGCCATCTGCAGCTGTTTCTCTCCGGGGGTGGCGGTGGCTCCTTCCCCCCTCCCACCCACCTGCCCGGACTTGCTGCCCCAGATGACATTGCTGGCTTCCCAAGATGGCCACCCCCGAGCGACAGAGAAACTGTCACTGGAAAAGTTGTGGCTCTGCGTGGTGCCTCTGGCGAGAGCCTCGGATTAGAAAGGTTCGGGGGCTGAGCCGAGCGAGAGCTGGCGGGTCTTTATCCTCCGGGGGCTGAGGCTGCACAGCAAAAATGACAGGGGGGGGCGGGGACGGCGAGCACAGGCTGGGGAGGTATCTTTGGTTGAAACGTGTCCATCTTTCACGGGACAATGGCCCTAGCTTCTGTACAGCTGCATTGGAAAGACGGGGTGGTTCACTGATATAGGAAGCTGCCCCCCCACTCAAAATATTTCTAAACTGGTCTTGATGTGGCCTCTTATTTACTTAATTCTGCCTTTCTCCTTTGGGGACCCAACATGGTTGACATTGTTTTCCTCTCTTTCATTTTATCCTCACAACAACCCTGTGAGGTAGGAGAGGCTGAGAGTGTGTGACTGCCCCAAGGTCACCCACCCAGTGACCTTCCATGGCAGAGTGGGGATTACGAACCTGGGTCTCCCAGATCCTAGTCTGACATTTTAACCACGACACCAGGCTGGCTCTCATATGGGTCCATAACATGCCGAAAGCTCCTGGTGGAAAGGAAGGCATGTATCCTACTGCTCTGCTGAGCAACGCTGGGAGCCTTCTCCTAGCTTAAAGGGCTCTTCTTCTGGCAGACAAGCCACTGAAGGTGGAAGAAGTTTTCTAATACATGTCCATGTGTGAGCTGCTCGAAAGGGTGAGGTGTCTCTGCCTTTCTCACTGAGACCCAACGTAGATTTTTTTTTGGGGGGGAGCAGTGTAATCAAGTAGTACGGGAGTTCCAACGAGTCTAATTGCAAGAATTAGAAACAGGGCAAAAAAAGTATCAGAGGTGATATGTCAAGTGTTGCGGAAAAATGGAATTATAAAAGTAGAAAATAGTGCCGTGGCAGAGAAAAATAATGCATACAGTAAATAGCGTTCTGTGCGCCTTGGTGTTTAGTCATGCCAGCCACATGACCACGGAAACATCTTTGGACAGCGCTGGCTCTTCGGCTTTGAAACGGAGATGAGCACCGCAACTCTAGAGTCGGACTCGACTGGCTTTCGAGCAAGGGAACCTTTACCTTTAAATAGTTAATATCTAGCATGCACAGTGGCATAGATTACAGCCTTCGTGAATTGTTCAGTTACATTGGTAGCTTGGTTTTTGGCCTCATTTCATGGCTCTGGGGCAGTCAGTCTCACTGAATGCAGTGGATCTTGCTTATAAATAGAGCTGCTTCCTGACTGAAGAATTCTTAGTAGTCTAATTGTGGGTTGTAACGGATCAAATCTTACGCGCCTACATCTGAATAATCAAACAGCAGTTTTAATGAAAGAGCACACTTTGTTTACAGATGTGCGCAGAAGAGACATTCCTTCCTGTGTGTGAGATGGTGCCGAGCATCAATATTTTCTTGGGGTTTTTTTTAAGTGGGTTGCTTATTAAATGGGAACACTCGTTTTTGGTGCTCACAAGGGTTTTAACTGAACGATCAACCAGCAGTACAATCCTCTGCAGAGTTACTCCAGTGTATTGAAATCACTGTGCTTAGAGTAACTTGGCAAGGACTGGCACCATTAATGTCGTAACTCTAACCAGAACAAAGATTCACTGGATCAGGATATAGGAACCTTATGAGATTGCTGGATATGCATGAGGGGAAATTCAGAGGGCTCGGCTCGTCCCAGCTCAGAGATTTCAGGGGCTGAGAACAAATTCATTTGCAGGATTTCTACAGGTCCTATAAGGGCCACAGGATCCATGCAGGCAAGAAAAAATGGCAACCCTCTGTTGGGGCCAGCGCATGATAGCTACTAAGCATAAAGCATCCCATGCTGAAGGAACATGGTGAGCTGTTTGGCATGTTTGGCTGCAAACCACGCTAAATGTCGATTCAGTTTGTTGCTGAGATGAAACTGCTTCCAATACATGGTGGCCGTTTACATGTTGCCGGTCTAGTGTATATGAGAAATTGCAGACGGTTGATGTGGGCAGGCAGGTGTTTTCCAGAAGGCACCACTTATTGAAGCTGTTGTGAGAATAGATCTAACTTTATTCTGTATGTTCTGTACGGGCATAAAGAGGACAGGGTTTCCTTTGTGTTAGGACTTGGCTCTTGGGAGACTTGTCTATACTACTAGGGTTCAAGCCTTTGGTGCAAAGGACTCAGTGCCTTTGAGCATGTGCCAGCTGAAGTTCTCTCTGTCCTGAATAATGACACCCAGACCCTCTAAATGTGGGGACTGGAAGAAGCTGTGGCTCAAAGACAGAGCAACTGCTTTGCATGCAGAAAGTCCTATGTTCAGTCCCCACAGCATCTCCAGTTAAAAGGGTCAGGCAAGAGGAGGTGTGAAAGACCTCTGTCTGAAACCCTGGAGAGCTACCGCTAATCAAAGGCCTTTTCTGCATACTCATTTTCCTCACTCATAAGTTCTGGTTTCTTTGGGAGGGGGGGTCTGTTCTGCATGTGTTTTGCTCGCTCTAGTGGTGTATTTGGTATTACACCGGTGTATGTCCAGTGTAAAACCTTTAAACTGCAGGGAGATATGCCAGACAGAGACCAATGTAATATAGAATCAACCACTAGAGGGAACAAAACACAGAAAACATCAACGAAGAAATGGGAACTTTACAAGCAAGGAAAAGGAGTATGTGGAAAACCCCAAAGTGAACAATATTGGCTGGGATAGGCAGTGGTCTGATTTGGTGTAAGTCAGCTTCATGTGGAAGCTGAAAGAAAGCTGCAGGGTGCAGTTTTGAGTCCTGGCACTAATTTTACAAAGCTGTTCTGAAGTAAATCCTCATGGACGTATGTTAGCAATTCTGAGACACACTGCCAGTGTCAGGGGAGGGGAAGAAACAGCTCTTTTATAGGGAGTAGCTCTGTTGGTATTCAGAACAGTTAGATTTGAATCCAGTAGCATCTTAGATACCATTGAGGTTTTCAAGGCTATAAGCTTTCAAAGGGAGCTTTGACTCTTGAAATCTTATACCCTGAAAATCTTCTTGGTCTCTAAAGAAGACGACGAGGAGAAGAGGAAGAGGCTGGATTTATAACCCCACCCTTCACTCAGAGTCTCAGAGCAGCTTACACTCTCCTTTCCCTTCTCCTCCCCACAACAGACACCCTGTGAGGTAGGTGGGGCTGAGAGAGCTCTTTCGAGGACTGCTTGTGAGAGAACAGCTCTGAAAGAACTTTTAACTGACCCAAGGCCACACCAGCAGCTGCATGTGGAGGAGTGGGGAATCAAACCTGGTTTAATGGAATCTCCAGCCCCAGAGGCCTTTGAAGAGCAGGTTAGATGAGCACTTGGCTAGATTAGCTTCTTAGATAGTTGACCAGAGGGAGTTTCAAAATCACACTGAGCTTAGGGTTTTTTTTAAAATATTATTCAAAAGATTTAGTTAGGCCTTGGTCCTGAGACTTCTGCGGGGGCTAACAAAATTGCAACTGATTTTAAGCACAAGGTGTCATTTCTTTCTAACACTGCATAAAACTGTAGAATTAAATTGATAGAAAACGAAGATAAAATAGCAATAGACATGTTGAATATGAGAGTGAGAGTGAGACCCAAAACAAAAGCAGCAGTCGAGTGTTTTAATAAGCTTTGGGAGACCCAAGTCAAATCCACAGTCTAGCTACACGTAGCCCGCTGTGTGACCTAGGGCCACTCACTTTCTTCTCAGCTTCAGAGGTTGGTTGTGAGGGGAAATTCCACTGCGTTAGCCGAAACCCCTTGCCTTTAGCATTCTTTAGATGTGTGTGGACACTTGAGCCTGTGTTGTCCTTGAAATATAAAACATAGTAGCTGATCTTTACCATGTGGTAACTAGGGATGGCAGCCTTCAGGTGGGACTTGGGCATCCCCTGGAATTGCGGGTCATCTCCAGACTACAGAGATTTGTTCCCCACTGAGGTCCCAGTCCTCCCCAGGCTCCATCTCCAAATCTCCAGGAGTTTCACAACGTGGATCAAGTAACCCTACCTCCCCCTCACCAGTGGCCAGGGGAGACTTGGCAATCTTAATGGTGTCAAAGGTGTAGCCACAGGGGTTTTTTTGTAGAAAAAGCCCAGCAGGAACTCATTAGCATAATAGGTCACGCCCAACAGCAGAAACCCATTAGCATATTAGGCCACACCCCTGACAGCAGAGCTCATTAGCATATTAGGCCACAACCCCATGTTGCCAGAAATGTGGTCATTCAGCCACACCCACCTTTTGCTCCTTATTCTGTTTACCTTGTTTGTTGTCAAAACCCAGGGCTTTTTTTGTAGCAGGAACTCCTTTGCATGTTAGGCCACACACCCCTACTGTAGCCAATCCTAATGAGTTCCTGCTGTTGGGTGTGGCCTATTATGCTAATGAGTTCATGCTGGGTGTGGCCAACTCAGGAGCCAGCCGGAACTCCGTTCCTGGGCGTTCCTGCCCCAAAATAGCCCTGCGTAGCCATATTCCATTAAGATGACAGGATTTAAAATAGTGCTAGGTCCCTGCCAGCCCTGGTTTCCAAGCCTTGAGCTCTGGTCCTCTGTACAGAGATTACCATCTGTCAGAGGGAGACTGTGGGTGAGCAGGGTAAGGTAGACCTCTTTGGGTTGGCTTCAGAGATTGCACAGCCATGGTAGCTGGGGGGAGAGGCTTTGAGGCCTTGGAATACAGTGGCCCTCTGGGTCTCTGACTTCCTTATTTGTATATCCTCTTACTGACTGACAAGACGGTGTCTTGAATTTCAGCTCCTGTCAGCGGCAAGATTCCAGCTTGCAAGAATTTCCCACGATGGAGTGTGAAGACCCAGGTATTGTGGAGATCCACGACTCGGATGATGGAGGGATCGTGAGGAGAGTCTACGTAGGTGAGAGCCTTGGCCCTGGTTGGACGGATCCCTTGATAAACCTTTTCATGCCCATGGGATATGTGGTCCTCTCCTTAAAAGACGGTATTCTGCTTTGAACAGTGTATTCCAGGAGGCACTTACCCCACCCGTTGGTGAAATCCTACAAGCTACCGCACACGCATGCCACGTTCATTTCTATCTGCAGATAACCTGTCTCTTAGAGATAATTGCTTGTTGTTGAGGTGCTGTTGTTAATAAGGGTGCTGAGAAATCTTTTTCCCACAAAAAGAGGGAAGTAATTCATTTTGCCTCAAGTCTACAGGTACAGAAGTTCCACCTGAGTATGAGCAGGGGTGGATGTAATTTACATTTCTTACTTGGCACTGTCTCTCTTGGGACAGCTCAAAGCACTTTCTTACGACTAGGCGTACTTCCACTTCTGATAGACCCAGGAGGGTGGCCGTGTTGGTCTGAAGCAGCAGAACAAAGTCTGAGTCCACTGGCACCTTTAAGACCAGCAAAGGTTTAGTCACAATATAAGCTTTCGTGTGCAGGCACTGGACGCAAACTTAAAGGTGCCACTGGACTCAAACTTTGTTCTTCCACTCCTGAGTATGTGGTGCAATTTGGAGTCTGTCATTTTTCACTTCCAGGCAGAGCTGCGCCTAATACCTCAGTTCCATTGGAGCACAGAAAAAGCACAGGGTCGGATCTAGACTAACTCACCTCTTCACACAAGGCACCTCTGTTCGTGCTTCTCCCCTGCATCCGACTGATTCCCCCTTCAAGAACAGCATGAGAGGCAAATTGGGCATCTGCAGCAGGAAGGGAGAGAGGAGGAGTCTCTTTTCCCTTTCCCTCCCCACAACAGACACCCTGTGAGCAGTGTTCCCTCTAAGCTGAGTTAGTGTGAGCCAGCTCATAGTTTTTTAGCCCCTGGCTCACACATTTTTGTCTCAGCTCAGGAAGGAGGGCTCCAGAGCAAACTAATTTATGCAGTAGCCAAATCACTCACTCACAACTTTAATGCCAGTAGCTCACAAATAAGAATGTTTGCTCACAAGACTCCAGAGCTTAGAGGGAGCATTACCTGTGAGGTAGGTGGGGCTGAGAGAGCGCTTTTGAGGACTGCTTGTGAGAGAACAGCTGACAGAACGTATGACTGACCCAAGGTCACACCAGCAGCTGCACGTGGAGGAGAGGGGAATCAAACCCGGTTCTCCCAGAATAGAGTCTGCGCTCCTAACCACTACACCAAACTGGAGGATAAGTGGAAATTCCCCCACCCCTTCCATTAGCAGAAAATTCAGTCTAGATCCAACCTGTACTCTACTGAGTGGGCTAGGGTGCAAGATCCAGCTTCCTGTGGATTTCACTGGTTTAAAAAATATGGTTTCTAGTCACTAGGGCTGCCACTAGATCTGTTTGAGCGTCTTGCTGAAGGCTCAGAAGGAAGAGGAGCAGCTGAATAAGGTTCTTAAAAGATAAGGGCCACCACAGATCTTTATGCCCTTCCCCAGAATATATGAGTAAAGCACAATACTCAGATAGCCCACTAGAAATAAGGCTGTCGCCCAATTAAGAAAATCTGTTAACTCATTAAATCAGACATCATTTCAATATGTGGACAACAGTTTTAAGGAGAAAAAAGATCTATGGCTGCGGTCACACGGAGCATTAGCCACGCTGCATAGACGGAAGATAGGCGGACTTTCCGGGCGCGATCTCACCGCAACATCTGTTCCGGGAACCGCGCGGCAAGAGTGGGCGCCTGATCGCGTCCCTGCTGGACTCCCGTGGCATCTGGTGCCCGCCGGGTTGTCCCCCCCCATGCCTCCAGAAGTGCCCAACAGCGCATGCGCACAAAGACGCGCGGCATCGTTGGGGTCGAGGGAGGGCCACGGGGGGCTGCGATGGGGGTGAGCGGCAGCGGCCAGGTGGAGAGGGAGGGCAGGAGGGCGGGCTGCTGGTGGGGAGGGGGGATCTGGTGGGTTACTCCCCCCTCCCCCCTCCTTGTGAGCGGCCCATGGACCCTGCCCGGAGTGGGCTGTGCACAGCCCTCCCAGCGGCGGCGGCTCGTTCCGTCCCCCCCCGCATTTTCCTGGCCGTGTGGCCGGGGCCTGTATTTGTTTTTAAATGATGCAGCAGTTGTCAACATAGAAGAGGCATTCCCCTTTCTTGTACCTGAGGGAGTACCAGTTCTTAGATAGCATTTACCATCTTATCAAGAGGATTAGCAAGTACTTCTCTTAATTTTTAAAAAATTCGCTGCCGTATTAGTTGATCAAAAATATTTATCTGAACAACTAGATATGGCAGCCCTCATTACATTATCCCCCTCCCCATTTGTCCAAGGGTTGAACAATGTTTGGATTTCATACAGATAATGTTTTTAACGCTCCCAATTAACCTTCTCTCTGCTAGAGGGAGATGAGGCATTACTAGATCCATTTATATTAATTGTCACTTATTGCCCCACAACAAAGGTAGATAGGACCCAGCAATTTAGATCAAACATGCAAGAAACACATTGCTGAACAAGTTCACAGTATAATGAATTAACAATGAAGATACTGCTTTAATTGTTGTTTTGTTTCAACAGCAGAATACACCAAGAGACTTTGGTCTGTTGGTGTATTCAGCTGTTGAAACAAAACAACAATTAAAGCAGTATCTTCATTGTTAATTCATTATACTGTGAACTTGTTCACTTATTGCCCCACAACCAAACAACTCAAAGCACTCCAGAATGGAGGTTCAAGCAGAGGTTCAACCTTGAAATATATATTCAATATATATTCATGTGTGTGTTACTGACAGGAAAATGGGAAGCAGAATGGGCTAAGTTAAACCAAGCTCACTTTGACCCATTGTGGAACATAATAGAAGCATCATGGGGAAAAGATTAGAAACTCTTTAGGAGATCCTATGTATGCTTTAAACTTGTTGTAGGCCCCACAAAAAGGGTTGAGTAATTTTTATCCATTCTCTCCTCTTACTGCAGCCCCCCCCCAACCCACTGACCCATGTTTGTAAGTGCTGTTAAGCTGCAACCAATTTACAGCAACCCCAGTAAGGGGCTTTCAAGGCAAATGCAAAGAAGATATTGGATTTATACCCCTCCCTCCACTCATAGTCTCAGAGCAGTTTACAATCTCCTTCCCTTCCCCTCCCCACAACAGACACCCTGTGGGGCTGAGAGAGCTCTTTCAAGGACTGCTCTTGAGAGAACAGCTCTGACCGAACTAAGGCTTGCCCAAGGTCATCCAGCAGCTGCAAGTGGAGGAGTGGGGAATCAAACCCGGTTCTCCCAGGTTAGAGTCTGCGGATTTAACCGCTACACCAAACTGGACGAGAAGCAGAGACGGTCTGCCATTGCTTTCCTCTGCAGAATCTGCCTTGGTTGATTCTCATCTAAGTATCAGCCCTGCTTAGCTTCCAAGATCGGATGAGACTGGGCTGTATCATGCCACCTTCCCTTCCCCCTACTGACCCACAGGAGCACAACATTTCACAGAGAACTGCACGGAAGCTATTAGTTATGAAGCACAGCCCCTGCTTGGGTTGCAGAAGGACCCAAGCCCGTGTCTATTAACAGCATATGGTTGTACATTCAGTTGCTGCTACAGGAGTTGAATCTGGGGTACAACTTTGTTTTTTTAGTACATTGCTGAAGATTACTGGGCTCCTTTGTGGAAGCTGTATGGAGGAAGTGAGCAGTGACTCATGAAAGCCACAAATCTTGATTGTCTTTAAGGTGCTACTGGACTCTTGCTCTTTTTAGCTATGTGTAGCAGACTCTAGCCTGGGAGACCGGGTTTGAGTCCCGACTCCTCTTCCACATGAGGCCTGCTGGGTGACCTTGGGCCACTCACAGTTCTCTCAGAACTCTCTCAGGCCCACCTACCTCACAAGGCGCCTTTTGTGGGGAGAGGAAGGGAAGGTAATTGTAAATTGCTTTGAGACACATGAGGCCTGCTGGGTGACCTTGGGCCACTCACAGTTCTCTCAGAACTCTCTCAGTCCCACCTACCTCACAAGGTGCCTCTTGCAAGGCAAGGAAGGGAAAGTCATTGTAAGTTCCTTTGAGACTCCTTAAGGTAGAGAAAAGCGGGGTATAAAAACCAACTCATCTTCATCTTCTTTTGGCCTGTAAGTATTTTGAGAATTATTTGTAGCTGAACCACACAGGTCTCTTCCTCTCTTTACAGCTGAGAGAGATGTGGCAAGTGAGGGTGAAGATTTCCTGGAGCATGAGCTCAGGCAGCCCAGCTGGAAGGCAGGTTCACAACAGGATGGGTCTGAAATGGAACAGCAGCGGAGCCCACTACCCCCTGGAAGCTACGACGACAGTGAAGTGGCGGTCGCGACCACGGTGGTCCAGCGTTCTGGCAAACAGCGCCCATTCATCTGCAACGAGTGTGGCAAGAGCTTCAGCCACTGGTCAAAGCTTCTGCGGCATCAGCGCACGCACACCGGAGAGCGCCCCAGCACCTGCTCCGACTGTGGCAAGAGCTTCTCACAGAACTCGCACCTGGTGCAGCACCGGCGCACCCACACGGGCGAGAAGCCCTACGTCTGCCGCGACTGTGGCAAGAGCTTCAGCTGGAGCTCCAACCTGATCCAGCACCAGCGCATCCACACGGGGGAGCGTCCGTACACCTGCGCGGACTGCGGCCGCAGCTTCACCCAGAGCAAGAACCTAGCCAAGCATCGGCGGACGCACACAGGCGCACGGCCCTTCCGCTGCCCCGAATGCGGCCGTGGCTTTGCACACACTGCAGGTCTGGTGAAACACCAGCGCCTGCGCCATGACAGTGACTCCCCCATTGGCCACCCTTGCCCAGAGTGCGGGCAGCGCTTCCGGGCCCCTTCCGAGGTAGAACGTCACCGCGTCGCCCACCACGGCGTTGCCCCCTCGGAGCCCTTCATCTGCGTGGAGTGTGGAGAGTGTTTCTCTAAGAGTACCACGCTCGTCCGCCACAAGAGAGTGCACAAGCCGATCTTTGTACACTGACCTCGGCCTTCTGTGGGATGGGACGTTCTGACCGGGTACTTGGGCTTGTAGCCTGGAGTCTTCAGACTGGAGTACAGGGAGACTTTCTGACTCTAGTCCAGGCCTTTCTTGATCAAATCAAAGGCCCCAGTGGGAGCGATGAGCAAACCCACTTCAGTGAGGAGGAGACTGGGCCAAGAGCATAGATGTCGCTCACTCAGTGGGAGAGACTGCTTGGAGCCCAGAGGACTTGCCTGTGGGGCGAGATCAATGTGGAGGACAATTCTCACTGACCTTCTGAGAGCCAGCAAGGCTTGGCCCTGTTGCTGTATATAACGTGGGGGGTATTCGTTAGCTAGAAGCCATAGTAGGAATCTACAGGGGGTGGGTGGGAAAGAGATCCACTCTCTAAACAAAGTAATCAGACTTGAATGGGGCTCTGGAGGAAGGCCGCTTCTTGGCCAAATTAGGGTGCCCTGGAAAGGTGGATTCTTTGCTCGCTGGGCACTTGGAGGGGGTGAGGAAGCAACAGAGAGGGGAAAGAGTCTTGTGAATAAACGTTTTCTGCCTCTCTTTATCTTGATGAGCTAGTCACTGTCTCTCTCGGAAACGATTTCCAGCTTTGTACCTGTGTGATCGAGGCGGGTGGGGGGGTTGGTCAAAAGCAGGGGGAAACTGATCAAATTCTGGAGGTGCTGGATCGGCATGGAGGGAAAAGCTAGCAAGAGACTGATACAGTTAATACGATACAAGAACTCGTGGGGAGTCAATGAAATTAATGAGCAGTAGGCTTAGAACAGATAAAAGGAAGTATTTCTTCACCCAAAGGGCAGGAAGAAAGACGAGAGATGGATAGGGCTAAAAGCCTTGAAGCCCATACGCTCTTATAAGCAGCAGGGAAAATCTGCACATAGCAGCTCCTACACCTTTTGCTTTTAAAGCTGCTTCTAGTCCTCATGGAAGCACAGGAAGCACACAGGGGGAGTCCAAGGCGCGTACATTTTCACAACAACCTCACCATTATTCTACAGTAAAGACCTGATCTGAATTATGACAGTGGGTGAGGAAAGCATCATAAAGAGATGAATGGAAGGAAAGGGCAAGTCCCCCTCCGAGATGAGTTAGTTTGGAAGGGAGATGAGCACTGTGGATGTGTTCAGAAAGGGCGGTCCAAGCGAGAGACGGTGACGGTAAAACTGGAGGAGTCGAGCGATTGGACGGCTATAAAAGGAATGAGTGGGGTAAGACCATAGGAGACCGTTAGTGGTAAGGTGAGAAGGCATCCTAGGATCTGAGCAACAGGTGAGGTGAAGGCAGTGGAGGTCTGGCTAGATGCTAGAAAACTGGCGGCAGCTGGCTGGAGGGAAGAAGGGAGCAACAGCAATGGGAGAGAAGCAGTGTTCCCTCTAAGCTGAGTTAGAGTGAGATAGCTCACAGTTTTTTAGCCTCCAGCTCACACATTTTTGTCTTAGCTCAGGAAAGAGGGCTCCAGAGCAAACTCATTTATGCAGCAGCCAAGTCACTCGCTCACAACTTTAATGCCAGTAGCTCACAAATAAGAATTTTTGCTCATAAGACTCCACAGCTTAGAGGGAGCACTGGAGATAAGCAAAAGTTTTAATTGCAGTTGAGGAAGGGGAAAGGCCAAATGCTTGCAGGGCTGTACAACAGGCTGGATTTTTATTGGCTTTGCCTCCACTGAAAGTGCAGGGAGCCTGGGACAGAGAAGGAAAAGGTGGAAGCCTGATGCGCAGATCTGTTGCTAAGGGACTCCTAGAAAGGGGCTAAAAAAGAAGCGCATCTGGGGTGAGTCTGAAGTTCAGTCAAAGGCCCAGACAAACTCACGGGACTGGCTTGAAGAATGGCCATCTTGTTTCGGACACTGTTATTTGATCCTTTGGGGCAATGCATATATGATGGGTGCAGCAACAAGTATTTATTTGTGCATCCTCCTGTTCACCAGGAAAAGAGAATGGAGCTGTTCAGAAGCGGAACATGTGGGTCAGACGAACTGAATCCTCCTCCCATTCCTTCTCTGCTCTCCAGTGCTTTATGTACG
>NW_015172573.1:207420-280143 GCF_001447785.1 Gekko japonicus
CGCACAGACAACAGCGCACAGTAAGATAAGGCAAGAGGCCGAGAGAGAAGGATATACTAAGGAAACTTCTGTAACCCAGTGCAAGGAGGCAACATCAGGGGAAGGCCTTTGCCTTGTTCTTGACCCTCCGGAGATGGCCACTGTAAGAAACAGGATGCTGGGCTATATGGACCACTAGTCGGATCCAGCAGGGCTCTTCTTGTGTTCTTATGAGGAAGCAAACAGAAACTGACCTTCAAAGATCTTGCAGGAAACTAAATGGAAGAACTGAAGTCTGTAAGTCACAGAATTTGGTTGCAGAAACCGCTGTGGATCCAGTTGGTATACTTTAGGCTCTCCAGCGCGCAGAGAGTACACTAACAATGAAAGCTTAAGCACATTTCCTATGGCATGAGCCTCATTAACGTCTGTGGAATTTACTTATAGGCAGCGCTCCCTCTAAGCTGTGGAGTCTTGTGAGCAAAAATTCTACTTTGTGAGCTACTGTCGCGAAAGCTGTGAGCGAGCAATTTGGCTACTGCATAAATTAGTCTGCTCTGGAGCCATCCTTCCTGAGCTAAGACAACAATGTGTGAGCCGGAGGCTAAAAATCTGTGAGCGAGCTCGCACTAACTCAGCTTAGAGGGAACACTGCACAGGTAAAGCAGCTTAGGAGCATGAGGCTACCCAGCAAATTTGCTATTAACACAAAGAGGATCTAGAACAGTCCTCCATCCCATAGTGCTCTCTCGACTACATCTAATGCTGCATGAGCTGGCCACCCCCATAACCCAGTTCCTTATATTCACCACTCGAATTTCTGGAAATCACCCAATTGTGCCAGTCAAACCATGAACATAACTCGGTCTATAATCCCCACCTGTTTATTTTGTACAATTCCATTTTCAAGTTTCCCCAAGGGGACTAAAATTGAGAACCAACCCACGTTACAGCCAGAAATACAACACCCATCCAAAGAGCTACTTGAAAGCCTGTTGCATTGAGTGGATGTGGTCCTGGTGATGTTAACCCCAGAAAAGCTTTGAATACTAGAATTCCACTGGTGTTCAAGCAACAAACCCCCCCCCCTCCACTCTCTGCAGGGGTAGTTGGAGTGCTCCTCCCTGAGGGGTTATTTCACAAAATGATGAACCGTAAAGTGCACGGGGGCACACGTATGGCTCAGTGCTCACTAGGCCTTCGCTGCCGTTGTCTGGGAAGCCCCCACTGCTGTCAGTTGCTGGATCTTCTGGCTCATCATCTCCACCACAGCTGCAAAAGATGAAATGAGAGTCAGTCAAGAACTCTTTCCAGCCGCTGTTGCAATGACCAGAGGACAGTATCGCCAGGTCTAAGTAGGTCCCTGCCTTCGGGGGCCCCCACCTTGCTTCATTGCGTGTTTCTCCTGCAGTGCCGGTTGTATCTTCTCCATCTGTTTTGTCAGGAAATCGATCTTCCTCTTGAAGAAGTCTCTGGCATTTTCCACAGACTGTGGAGATCAAAGAAACCATGACGACCCACAGGTAGCACCAAAACGAGGTCCCTAATTGAGGAATGCTGAGCCGGAGCCCAGCCTCAAGTAAAACAACATATTCATCACCGCTTCAGCCCTTAAGCTCCCCAGCATAGTCAGTTCAGGTGTCCTTACACAGTCCTTTGTACATCAGTAGAGTCTAATATGTGGGGGTGTATGACCCCAAGGTCCCCCCAAGAGTTATCCTGGCTTCCCTAGAAGCTCTGTCATGGAACTCTCAACTTTAATTTGAATTCTCATGTGTGTAAAGTGTCATCAAATTGCAGCTGATTTACAGCAGCCCCAGCAATGGGCTTCCAAGGCAAGTGAGAAGCTGAGGTGATTTGCCATGACCTTTCTTTGCAGGGCCTTCCTTGGTGGTCTCCCTTCCAAGGACTGACCCTGCTTAGCTTCTGAAATCTGACTACACCGTGCTGCCTTCCTTCCCAATTTGAATTTTACTGTAAGCAGATTTCAGTTAGAACTTCATTCATCTCCATGGAAGCCGCTTCCTACAAAGCCCACCACCTGTCCCACCACTATCCTGCTTCCTGATGTACACAAGGTCGGATACGATTCCCTAGGCACTCCCACTAGCAGCAAGAATCTCTAGTGCAAAAGGCTGGGTTCCCGGTTGTGCAGTGGCAGGGGAAAGCACTCTGTACCTTCTCAATGGTATTGTCTCTGTCTTTTTTGTTTTGTTAACATGGCTGCATTAAATTAGGACTAGAAGGGCCCACTGGTACAAGGAATATAAAAGTATTACAAAGGCAGCTTTGGAGAAGAAACAGGCTTGGTATGGGGCTGATCTCAGTTCACTGTCTAATCAGAAGGTCTTAGGCTAAAGAGCTTTCTGGCATCAAACTAGAAACTGTAGAGCACCCAGGAGGACCCAGGAGAACTGTCTCCAGGCTGAACCTCTTGGTACCCAAACAGTATCCATAGTTAAGAGGTGGCTAGGAATAGTAGTGTAGTAGTCTCTCGTCCACCTCTCCCCCCTCCAAGAATATGGCTGTAGTTCAGCAGTGAGACTGCAGCTCGAGTTCACACAAAAACCAACCGAGGATCGGACTGTGACAGGCCACAACGTTACACCGAGTTACATCATGCATTGCTGCTTCCTTAGCAGCTAGCCGAATGCCAGTTTCATGCAAAGCTGAAACAAGAGTGTCTTACCTTTTCTACATAGTAACCAGTCCCCACGTCTATTAGTACCTGACCAACGTCAGAGAGCTTTCCGGGGACATACATCTGTAGGTGAGGGTTAAGGAAATGCACAAGAACCAGAGAGAGAAGTCACACGGGAAGGGAAGAATTAAGTTTCTGGATCAAGGACGAAGCAACCCACTGACTGCAGAATAGTTAAGCTTTGAAGAAGCAGACACACACACACACACGTTTTAAAGAATAAGTATTAGCCAAGCCTAGAAAGTATCGTAATAGATTTTAAGCACTGTTGAGTTGTCCAATAATGTCTTACAGATACATCGATACACCCAGAGAAGACTTCAGGTAATCCATGTGTCCTCCACAATGCACAGCGCTTTCAATGGAAGAAAAATGAAAAACATGTTTCTAGCCCTGAAAGTCAGAAAACAAGGCGACACGTGTGTGTAGGGATAGGCACGAACTGCATTTCTGCAGTTCGGTTCATGGCTGAACCACAAACCCATATGAACAGGAAGTCTGGTTCGCGAAGCAACTTGCTTCATATTGGATCATGAGCCATTTAAAATTTAAATCCCTGCTTTCTGCTCCCTACTGCTTTTTGCATGGAGCAAAAAGCAGGGGGCCATTTAAACCAAACAGCTGAGTGGCAGGGAGGTTTGGTTTAAAACCACTGCTTCCTGCTTCCCGTGAAAAGCCCGTTTCTGCTCTTCACAAACCACCATAAACTGCATCAAAACTCATGAAAGTTCATGGCGGTTCTTTGCTTAGCGAACACTGCTCCACAAACTGGCCAAAATGAATGACGAACTTTAATTCATCAGCTGATTCATTCCCCTCCCTACGTGTGTGTGCCCTATGCAAATGCTGACTTATCTGGGCTCCTATTCTCTCTACTGGACCACAAATCCATGTCAAAGCTCTTCCATTTCTGGACACCCCCCCCCAAAAAAAAAAAGTGTGTGTGTGGGTCATGCAGGTCCCAGTTAGGCAGATGTGCAACATTCAGAGGTCATTTCGGGGGGGATCGTGGGGGATCGCAGTTCCCCCGGGTGAGGTACGGGGGGCGGGGCACATGACGAAGCCCCGCCCCCTGCTTCCGGCCGCCCCACTTCCGGCCCTCATTCAGCCAGGAGGAGGCAGGAGAAGAGGGAGGGTAAGTTGCTTCCTCCCTGCCTCTCCCCACCCCTGCCTGCCTGGAGCCAGGGAGGGCCTTCGTGGGGCTTCCTTGCACTCCCGCCGGCCTTGCAGGTCCACTGCCGGGCCCCCTCATGGGGCTCGGCAGTGGAGCTGCAAGGCCGCCGGTGGCGGCCGGGACCGTTGGGGGTGGGGTGTGTGACCTTATGACACACTTCCGGTGATGTCAGGGGGTGTGGCATATGCTAATGAGTTATGCTAATGAGTTCCCCTAGCTCTTTTTCTACGAAACGACCACTGGCAACATTCACCCTGAGCAAATCATGTGGCAGGAGGAGGCAGAATATATGAGCTACAGCAAGAAGAACAGGCAGTTTTTCCGTTTGCAAAAAATACCCACGCCTTTGGAAACATTCCTTATGTGCTACTGTATCTCCACAAATACTGCTCAGCCAATGTCTATTGTTTCCTCAATGCAAGCTGAGCTAAAGGGGTACTCCACAGCTGCCTAACCTTATCCTCTCTGTCTTAAAACCATAACATTTTAAAGCCTTTTTGGTACAATCCCCCCCCCACATACATAAACAACATGGACTTGAGGCAATGCAAACAGGGCAGGGTTGAGCCTTGCAATGGTTTCTAACGAAGTCTTCTCTCTGCATGGTTCCAGGTAATGGGCTGCATATCAACCACAGTATCAAATTGGCGGAGGGGCCAGTGACAGAGGAGAAAGTTCAGCATGGATAAGTTCGCAGCCCTCTCATCATACTGCCCCCTTGTGGCAAGGATACTGAACTGGAGAGTGGGACAAGGAGCTCTTTACCTAATGAGACAAAAAGAGAAGGCCTTCATTGCACATTACTATTGTACATCAGCATCCCTTCCATTGTACGTAACTATTCCTTATATAAAAGCCTGGGGTTACCAGTGGTCTTGGGGGGGGGGAATGTCCTGCCCCTTTAACAGAGGCTTAATGGGAAATTATTTACCCCATTTCCATTAAGAGATTCAACTGCCCATTTCCACACATAAAAAGAGCAAGACTTTTTTTTCCCTCTTGGTTACTGGCAACCCTACACACAAACAGACAGCCTGCACAAAAGGTGTTTAAAATAGCAATTTTTAAACTCACAGGGACTGGGCTAGAGCTCCTTCTAGGCTTGTTTCACGGCAGTACCTAAGGCGCTTCCACACACGCTGAATTAAGCACTTTCAATCCACTTTGCAATGGGATTTTACTGTGTTAAATGGCAATATCCCCATGCAAACAAGTGCTGAAGTGTATCGAAAGGTGGTTAAAAGCACATTCTTCAGCATATGTGAAAGCACTTTGTAAGATAGCAGCCCTCAAACTTGTTGAGCCTGCAGGCACTTTTGGAAGATGGAGAAAGGGTAGCTGGCACAACAACAAAATGCCTGCTGCCCAGGGTGGAAGGGAAGAGCTAATACTGACTGTAACGGTACCTCTCTCTTATTTCGTGTGCTTAGGTGTGATGTAGTTTTAGATTTCTTGCTGTTTCTTTCTCTCACTCAAAGTATCTATTGCTGCAACCAGGGATTTAATTCCACCTTTCCCACAGTATTGTGCCCAAGCTCTAAGGCGCCTTCATTGGACTATGTGGTTATGAGGATGAGGCTCTTACAATTTAAACAGCTTATGACTCTGTGTTAACAATAAACAAGATAAAAGTTTATTGGTAAAAGAAGTGTATTGGTGACAAGATGTTTTGTGAAGTTGCTTAGTAGAATCTTTCCCTTTTACTCAGGTCTCTGTCAGCTTTTCCCCTCTGACTATATTAGATTTTGCCTAATATGCCCCCTTGAGTACTTTTCTTTCTCCTATAGAATCTTAATACCTTTCACAGCACTTCTATATGATTCTAATTAGAAGACTAATTCTCAGACTCTGTGTAGATTGACCACAACTGACAGCTGCTGACTTCAGACTTCAAACTGCACACTCTGCCTTCTCTCTCTCCACACACACTTTCCTAGCTCCGCCCACACACTCTCAGTCACCAACCAATCACCTCACTCACTCTTCTCCCTCTTTCATCACCTTGTTCTTCTGACACTTACCAACCATTTAAAGAAACACACACACATAACTTGAAATCATTACACTGACCCTTACAGATGTTTCTTAGATAAAGTTCCAAATTAACAGCTTTTGTAAAAGGTCAAGAAAACTTTCAGGCAGAAGTGTTATTGCTTCAGTTTACAAGGTATTTGTCCAGTTGAAATACACTGTGGTTGGTTGTAAATCTTCATGGGATCAAGGACTCTGATAGGGAAAATCCAGTTGAAGCCAATACTAAGGCATTCACAAGCCGGTGTACAACGGATTTCACTTGGAGGGGCAAGTATTCCATATGTGAAAGCTGGAAGGACAGTGGGTGATGACCAGAGATGTCAGGCTATGGGGAGCTTTGGGGGCACAGCAAGGGGGTGTGAACAGAATGTCGCAAGATGCATCCACATCAAATCCGGCCAAAACCCCAGATGTGGCATCAGCTGACACTCTGGAAATGAAAGTTTTCAGAGAGTTACCTGATGCTCTGATGTCACATCTGAGTTTTTGGCTGGATGACGTCAATGCATTATGCAACGTCATTTCCATCCCCCATTGTTCTCCCACTGGCTCACAGGCCAGAAGCAGGTGGGAGGACCCAGGCAGTGGGAGAACACCCTCCAGAGCAGGACAAATGGCATGCCCGATTTAAAGTTCTAGGATGCTGGATTCCTTCCCCATATCCATTACTAGTTATATCTGTGCCAAGTCCAAAAATAGTCCAAAAGGAGGCTAAGATTGTCATCCATGAAAACCAGAGTTATTCATACACGCTCATTCTTAGACTCTGAAGTTTTTGTGCTGTAACCTCCTTTTATTTCCCCTTTTTGGAACACCAGCACACACACTCCCATTTTAAATATTAAAAGGTGTCACTTGCCTTCATTACTTTTATTCAAAACAGTCAGACAGTCCTTTGCTTCTACGTATTTTGTCTGTACCACCTTCAGCTGAGCAATGGATGAAGAAAGGAACTCCACTTCCTGCACAGAGATGTAAAAAACCCACAGATTCAGCCTATATCAGAGACTATACATCAAACAGGGATTCTAAACCACTGCCAGGTAACTGGATTGCTACCAGGGGGCACTATGCCACATGCACTACAGTAAAACTGATTAAATGAAAAAGCATCGACAGCTTTGTACGACATCATGATCATACTGAGGAGCTGCACAGCAAGAAAACAGATGGAACTATCAGGCTGCAAACAGCTGCACTGCAAAGATTTGTTTAGGTTTATGTGTGGGGAGCACTGAGCGAAATGGAATTATTCTAACAGAACAGAATCTGCAGATGCCTTATTTTCCTGTAGCATCACAAACCCAGCCAAGATCACACAGGCAAAAAAAGAACAAACAAAAAGACTTAACTAAAAACACGCATGCATTTTTGGAAGGTTGTGGTGGCTCCTTTAGAGTAAAAAGCTCTGCCCGTACCGAGATAGGACATCAAAGTCACTCACAGGCTTCCTCCGAAGCCTGTTTGTGCCAATCTCAACTGCCTCTGGGGTCTTGCAGCTTGCTAGACTCCCCCCCTGCCTGGGGAGGGTTGCGTTGGGCTAATCAATAGCCCAAACTGTCGAAAGGAGCCTTCGTCCACTCCAAGCACTTTTGGAGTGCGTCAAACCTCCATTTTAGCCCGACCGGAAGCCCAGGGATGGGGCTTTTAAACAAGGAGAAATTCAACAGGTACAGCCTCCCTCTCCCAACACAGAGAAACAGCAGTATCAAAGTTCTGTTTGTTATAGGCACCATAGCTTCTTAACAGATCAGAAGATGCCTTGCAGATCATGGACTGAGCCTGGTTGTGTATTTGGGGTGGTGGTGGTACAGAAGAGCACCTGATTAGCAGAGGGTTCATCTGGTTGTACCTACTGCAGTTGGACAGAATCTAACAAACTACTAGAACTTTTTAGCAAAACAGGGAACAGTCACCCCTGCTTCCTCTGACATGGGGCTGCTTCTTGGTAGTATACCCATATGTCTTGCATACAAGGCCTCAGGTTCAATCCCTAAGGCCGTCAATCCTGTCAAAGGATCCCAGGTGTTGGGAAAAACCTTTCTCTGCTTCAGACCCTGCAGAGCTACTACCCCATAATACTCCAGACTTAGCTATATGAAGAAGAAGAAGAGATTGGATTTATACCCTGCCCTTCACTACCCAAATGTGTCTCAGAGCGGCTTACAAACTCCTTTCCCTTCCCCTCCCCACAACAGAGGGGTAGGTGGGGCTGAGAGAGCTCTTGACAGAAACTGCTCTTTTTCAAGAACAGCTGTGCCAGAACTATGGCTTGCCCAAGGTCATCCAGCCAGGTGCAAGTGGAGGAGTGGGGAATCAAACCCAGTTCTCCCAGATTAGAGTCCGCGCACTTAACCACTACGCCAAACTAGCCCGTGACAGCTTCTTAAGTCCTGTCCACATGTTACAGTAAATCCATAGAACATGTTGCCTTGTACATGTATTCCTCTGTTTGTAAAGAAACAGCCAACATGCGTTCACTTTACAAATGAAACCAGGGACCAGTGCCCGATAAATGTGGGATTTCCATCACCCGTCCAGCTAAGGTTGTCAGGTCCCCCCCACCCCCCGGTCACCGTCAGGGAGTGGTGGGGCAGGGTTGCCAGATCAAGGTGGGGAAGCGCCTGGAGATTTGAGGATGGAGCCTGGGAAGGACAGGGACGTCAACAGGGTAGAGTGCCATACAGTCAACACTCCAAAACATCAATTTTCTCCAGGAGTTCTGCTATCTGTAGTCTGGAGATGAGCTCTAATTCCAGGGGATCCCAAAGGTCCCACCTGGAGGCTGGCGTCCCTACATTCAGCTGTACATGAACTGAAGGTAACATAGAAGAACAGACTGGATTTATACTGCGCCCTTCACTACCCGAAGGAGTCTCAGAGCGGTTTACAATCTTCTTTCCCTTCCCCTCCCCACAACAGACACCCTGCGAGGTAGGTGGGCCTGAGAGAGCTCTCTCGAGGACGGCTTGTGAGAGAACAGCTCTGGAACAATCTGTAACTGACACAAGGTCACACCAGCAGCTGCACGTGGAGGAGTGGGGAATCAAACCCGGTATTCCCAGATTAGAGTCCGCGCTCCTAACCCCTACACCAAACTGGCATACACCCAACAGGAATATAAAGAGAAACCAACTGAACCCTGCGCGCAGTTTTACGTGTGTTCACTGTAACTTGTGAACATGGCTTTAGTGGCATGAGGCTGCAACTCAGCCTACAGAGATTGCACGTTAATCGCAGCAACCCCCCTTTGTGGAAGAGGGCGGACGCGAAATTCTCGGCTCCTCCTTCGTGTTCAGCCCCCCGAGAAGACCGGGGCTAAACACCCCCCCCCGAAACTTCAGCTCAGCCCCCAAGACCCGGCTGGCAGGCAGGCGGGGTTAACCAGGTTCCCCACCATTCCACGGTCGCCGTTCATACTCTTCCCGGGGGGAAAGGAGGCAGGAAAGGAAAGGCGAGCGGGTCAGCCTCCCTCACCTGGTCTAGCTGGCTCTTCAGCACCTCCAGCTGAGGCAGGGACAGCTCCGAGATGTTGACTTGCTGCGCCATCTTGGCTGAGGGAGAGAGGGGAAAAAAGAGGCCTTTCCTTCGCCCGCCACAGCGGTTCAAAGGCACCGGTGCCCTCTCTAGGCAGTAACGTCTATGGTCGATCTGCCATTGTGACGTGCGGCGAGACTCCGCCCACTTCCCTGTGTTGGGGAGAGCGCGCGCGCAGAGATCGAGGGAAGCGAGCGTTGCGAACGGCCTCACATGTCCGGTTGAGATCGGAAGGCATGTCGGCGCTTAAACGACTGCAAGGAGCGGGGAGGGCTTTTGCTTTGGTGGCTGCGCTGTGAAATGGACTTGTTTGTCCCAGGTTGAGCGCAGGGGCACAAATTATTTTGCTAATTTCTTTGCTGTTTCCCAGGTTACAGATGCAGCCAGCTCCACTAACGCATTGAGAAATACCGGTAGTTCTATGCAGGATCCAGACAAGATCGGCCGCTAAATTTATTTTTCCTTCAAAGTATTGTAGAGAAATTTGTACCTGTGGGTCTTGTTTTTATTTTGCTCTAAAATTGTATATTCTGTATCGACCATTTATGCCAGTAAAGGCTACCTTGTACTTGTTGTACACATCGTTTATGAACCACTTTATACTCTGCCACTGACTAACAGGTTTGACTTGGTGGGTGCACTTAGCACTTCCATGGTGCATATGTTAAGTGCCTTTGATGATTCTAATCACAGTAACTGAAATCAATCATGATATTCACTTTGGTTCATTGCTTAAATGCTGACAGGCAGTAACTGACTTTGCTTGTTCTTGCCAGTTGTAACCGCGTATGCCTCTGATGTCAGTTTGCTTGCGTTAGCTGAAGAACACTGCATGATGTACTAATATGTGTTACAATTAGATACTTTTTAGAAATTCACAGCCTAGGAAGAAGAAAGCCTATTGTTCAAATGAAGAAGGTATATTTTTGCCTGGGAAAAACCAACCCCCAGGTTGGATTCCCAATCAGAATGGTGTGATGGATATGTGACAAACTTTGATGGAACCAATAATTGTGATTTATTTCTAACTGTCATAGGGGGTATAAAACCCTATGTTCCCCATTATTTTTCCTTCTCCCCCCTCCCTCCCGTCCGCCCTTAACAAAAAAAAAAATCTAACCTGAGTTCTAAAGAACCCCAGAATTGGGACATACTAAAACTAAGGACAGCGGTTGCCCATAGGGAATGCATGAGTGCCCATAGAGGGGATAGTGCAGTACATAATTGCCAGTAGAGAATCCAAAATTGCCGATAGAGAATCCATGACTGCCCATAGAGAATAATGGAGAGGTAGCTTGCCCACAGGGGATAATGGAGTACATAATTGCCACTCCTTAGAGAGGGTGGGCACACCAACTCCCCTGTGGGAGGGTGTTAGCTGTCGGTTGGGTCGTCCTGCTCCAGGATCGGAAGGCGGTAGAAACTACTCGGCTACAAGAAAAATCCCTGCAGTGGGATGCTCCGGCCAGGCGGTGGCAGTGTGGCGATACCACATACGGGTCCTGAAGCCCCAATGTCATCAAGCCGGTCGACACAGCCGTTCGGGACATGACTGATCCAAGCCAGAGACGTTTCCACGTGCAGTTACGGCGTGTGCAATTAAAAATGAATTATATGTTGTCTTTCCTATTCCCTATGAAACATTGTTAGTCCCCTGTCTAAAAGTGTAACTGTAAATCACTTTGAGCCCACTCGTGGGGAAAGCGATTAATCGAAAGCATCATTATTATTATTATGACTGCCCATAAGGAATAATAGAGAAAACGCTTGCCCATAGGGGATAATGGAGTACATAATTGCCAACAGAGAAACCATTTTGGAGCCTAAGAATTAAAAAACTTATGGCGGGGGGAGGGAAACGTTCCCCCGCCTCCCTGAGCCCCGGGGTGGTGGCCTTGGATTCCTAGGGGCAAATTCCACCTCTCGCGTTATGGCTGCCTCCGGTGCTGGTGGGCGGGGCAAGAAATTGCCAATAGAGAATCCATGATTGCCCATAGGGAATAACGGAGAGCAGAGCACACCTGACCATAGGGTATAATGGAGTCCACGAGTAGGAATAAGGTTTTGTTGTTGTTGTTCAGTCACACAGTCGAGTCCGACTCTTCGCGACCCCATGGATCAGATCACACCAGGCCTTCCGGTCTTCCACCGTCCTCTGAAGTTTGCTCAATTTCATGTTCGTTGCATCTATGACACTGTCTAACCATCTCATCCTTTGCCGTCCCCGTCTTCTTTGATCTTCAATCTTTCCCAGCATCAGGGTCTTCTCCAGTGAGTGCTCCCTTCTCATTTGGTGGCTACCAAATTTAGTACTACTGTGTACTAAAGCAGAGATGACTTAATTCTAACCCAAGTACATTTAGAAGTCTGTTCAGTTCTATGATCCTTTGCAATCTAATGCAAAAGCTTCCTGATCAAGAGTTGCAAACTGTAGACTAAAAGGTAACTCCTTGGAGTAAATTCCTCAGAGAACAGTCCAGCTGCTTTGTGGGTAGCATAATGGCAATGCAGCTACTGTGCCTATTCTCTGCAGTCCTGCTGCTGTTCCTGTATTCAAGGTTGTCTGTATTTCATCCTGATGGAGATTAAGAGCATGGAAGGGGTTGGTGTGAGCTGGTTGTGACCAGTGTTCCCTCCATGCTGAGTTAGTGTGAGCTGGCTCACAGTTTTTTAGCCTCCAGCTCACACATTTTTGTCTTAGCTCAGGAAGGATGGCTCCAGAGAAAAGTAATTTATGCAGTAGCCAAATTGCTGGCTCACAACTTTAATGCCAGTAGCTCACAAAGTAGAGTGTTTGCTCACAAGACTCCATGGCTTAGAGGGAACATTGGTTGTGACTTGACAGCATGTTCTTCGAAGAGGAAAATGGTGTGAAACACTCCCTATTTAAAAAAAACAAAACACTCCAAGCCTATTGTTAGGCTAGTCTGTCACAATGGGTTTTAAAAGGTTAAGTGATTGATCTCTTTCACCTACCTCTCTTGTTTCAGAGACAGGCAGGTATTAACCACATCCTGAAGGTCAAGAAACATGTGTTGAGAAAACAAAAGTTTAGCTGCAAGAAGTGAATTCTGTTCCCAATGCCCTGCGTGTTGTGGAAGCACAGCACATCTACACATGCGAACACCTTGAGTGTTCCAATGTCCTGCTTCAGCTTCATTCTCTCGTCCTGTTCCGAAGTCAATTTCTTGTGCGATATAATGGGTACCAGACTGGGAATGTTTACTCCACTGCCAACCTGCATGTCCTTCCAAGTCTGGGGAAGCTTTGAGACCCACAATGCCCTGGACATTTGCACATCAGACAAGCCTAAAGGGAAGATTTAAAGACAGAATAAAAGCTGGGTAGCTAGGCAAGTGGATACAGATCTGATATGGTATCTCTTCCACCACGCAGGGCAAGATCTCTGGTTCATGCTCCAAGATCAGAACTGTTGCTGTTAAAGAAATCCACAAGTTAAAACGTAATAATTTTCACCTTTATTTAGATTTTCAAACATTGACACACAAAACAGATTTAATAACTTACTGTATAATCTCTGGGAAATGCAATTCATATGCTGTACAAACGTTGCACGTTCCAAGAACGGCGGCTGGGTTAAAAACACTTCCCCCCGTAAAAGGGTAACACAAGCCTTCCATGGAAGACATAACAAGGCAGAAATTGAAGAGAGACATCCGTTTGCAGAAGCCAAACATTTATCCTCTCTCCAGCAGCTATTGGCATTTTTAAAGGCAGTTTTAAACTTAGGGACAGTGCATTCATATCCATCATAAAACCAAGCACTGCACTCTTCTCATGTTTCCTACTGCAGAGAGACCGGCAAGCCATAGGCTACAGGAGCAGCTCCAATCATGTATTTGAGTTTGGGAGCTTGGCGGGACTGTATGAGATAGTGGAGCAGAGGCGCTCCAGACCCTGCCTTGAGCCAATTCTTCAGAAGTGCCGCCATGTAGCGATCGATGTCTCGGTCCGTCACATCCCACAGGTTTCCCAGAGCGAGGGGACTGGAAGACAAGGTGGGAAGAGACCTAAAGTTAGCCACCAAGTAGACCCTTCTTAAAAAACAGTCCTGGATGTGGCAGTGGTGGTTGTTCTAACATGACATGAAGTTTCCCGAATCTGGTTTGTTCAGCGAGAACTACATAATATTTCTGCAACCTTGCTACCCTTTTCGTTGGGATGTTTGAGAAAGTCATTTTTCCTCGGTAGACTGCAAGTTACTGAATTTTTGCCCAATTACATTTTAGCGGCGAGACAAATCCTCATTGAAAGCCCATCAGCAGCCCTGCTCTGAGCCAAGGACAAGTGTCTTGTCTTCAGAGTCAAAGATTAAGCAAGATTAACCTTCCCCATAAAAACTGAAAGGGGCCAAAGGGCCATCAAGCTCAGCCTTTCACCGCAGTGGCCAATGCTCCCTCTAAGCTTTTGAATCTTCTGAGCAAAAATTCTACTTTGTGAACTACTGGCATTAGAGTTGTGAGTGAGCAATTTGGCTACTTCATAAATTAGTTTGCTCTGGAGCCACCTTTCCTGAGCTAAGACAAAAATGTGTGAGCCAGAGGCTAAAAAACTGTGAGCTAGCTCACACTAACTCATCTTATAGGGAACACTGGCAGTGGCCTCCCACTAGCCCTTCCCCATCATCATGCAAGCTACAACCGGATTAACTGCAGGAAAAGTGCTTGCCAGGCTAGATAGCTGGATGTATTTGTACAAACTAGTCAGGCTACACCCACATACTGGTCACTAGCTGATCACACCTGCCAAGACTTCCAGGATAAGAAAATCAGGTAGCTGAGCTTGGGACTAGTTTTGAGCTTTGTATGCCTCTCTGTAAGAAGTGGAGTCCCTTTCACCCATTGCTCAGCTGAAAGTGACAGACAAAATATGTGGAAGCAAAAGACTGTTCTGACTGTACTGAATGAAAGCGATGGAGGCAAGTGACAACTTTTTAATTTACAAACGGATGGCCTGGGTATGTACGCATGTGTTCCGAAAAGGGAAAATCAAAATGGGTTACAGCAATGAAAATGTAAAGCAAGCAAACAAACAGCCAGCCAAATGTAATAGTGACAATGTGGGATTTCTTTGGTCTTCTTGCATGGGAGGCATCATACATTATAATGTTTTGACCTCCTTTTACTCATTTCAACACATCGCAAAATGGGGATACTTGGGGCAGAATGTTTAGCTGTGGGTTAAAACCAAGGCACGTTTCTTACACTCAAAAAGGATACAGGTAGGATTTTTTTGATCAGCAGTCAGGACTGGGGGGGGGGGGGGGGGGGGGGAGGCATCTTCCTTGTCATAATGGGAGGTCCGGATTTGTAACACTCTTCCTTCCACTTTGGCTTTGACCAGGGCTCTGTTTAGGCAATGGGGATACTCCTGGGATTCCCCCAGTTCTATCATTACATCCGTATTCCCTTTTGTGGGGCATCCCTCTGCGCGTACATGGATTGGTCTGTGTGTCCATGCTGCACACGACCTCCCTGCTCTGAACAGGCCAGGAGAACGGAACCATCCCACATGGCGGGGGAGCTTAGTGTCTCAAGTGACTTCAGCCCCTCTTGTGGCACACCAGTTACGGAACCCTAACCTCACTCCTAGGAATGAGGGCAACGGATCACACTGATCTGCAGTCCTAGAGAGGCAGCCAATGGAGTTACTTGCAGCTCACTCACCACCCTGCCAGGATGAACTTGAGGATGACGCCAGTTCCTTCCAAGTTGCCCTGCACCGCCAGAGCGGCGCTACTGCAGCCAAAGAGCAGAGCCACAGCCCTGCAGTCCACCTTCAGGATGGAGTCCATGAAACGGGCACCTGCGCCATGCCCAGCATAGCTACAGAGAGGGAAAAACAACTGCGATAAATCAAGAACAAAAAAACGCAGCATCAAAGCTAAAGCAGAAGCTTGCGCTCCATGTGAGCACTTCCTCATTGGGAACTGGAAACCTGAGATCAGAGACCGTCACGCTCTGTGAAGTGGCTTCCATCTCCAGGGAAAGATGGTCACCAGCCCACCATGACCAACTTTACTCATATATATATATATTCATTACCAGCCAAAGGAACAAGGGCTGCTTGAAATTACCCCATACATATGCCTCTCCGGAAGAAAATCAGCCCAGTGTGGTATACAGGTTAGAGAGCAGAGATCTGGGAGTTGCAGGTTTGATTCCCTACTCTGCCATGGACTCGCTGGGTGACCTTGGGCCAGTCACATATATACACACAGCCTAACCCACCTGGGACTTACGTACGGCTTCTAATCTGGGTACATGCACAAGAAATAGTAATGCTAACAAATGTATAGAACGTTTTTAGAGTGGAGTTTCCTTTAAAAAAACCAAGGAGACATATTAGAAGTCACATGAAAGAGGGTAAGAAGGAGAGGCTATTCCCCTCAAAGTTTCCTGTGAACCCAAGTTGCCATTCCTTTGTGAAATTTAGTTTTCATACAGCAAGTGAGTGGGATTTTAGGTGATAAGGGTATCCTTAAGTCCCTCCTTCTGCTCTTCACCACACCTCTTTTGGAGCTTCCTGAAGCAGCTGACAGGGCCTTATTAGGGAGTCGTCTCAGCTGGAAAACTGTGGTTCAAAAGTAGTACTGTACACAGACAAGTGCCAGAGAGAATTCACTGCCACAACCCTTAGCAATGGCTGCTTGCTTAGAGGGCTTTCGAAGGAAACTGGACAAATTTACTACGTGGTGTAGTGGTTACAGCACCCTTACTCTTGGAAACTCTCATTGAATCAATGCAGAAAATGAAACCTACAATATTTTGTTTATAAATACCTGATATTGGTTAATAAATATGATATGCAGAGTTAATAACTTTAGACTTCAATAAAGAACATTTCCCTTTCTTTTATGTTATTGTGCAATATTAATCTCAATAAGACTTACAACTTGGTAATCAGTAAAAAGTTATCACATACGTTTTAAATCATAAATATAATGTCATAAACACATTCAGTAACATCAAATACCAATAGAATATGACTATAAATCATATATTGGTAACTTCACTTCAGCTACCTTTACTGACAGGATTAATTTTTTAAGTAGGGCTTTCTGGCATTAATTCATGCTTGATATTAGCTCTCTCAAATATTTAGATTTCCTGTGAATACCATTATCAAGTACCTAAGTAAGAAAACTATAAATCTTGGTTAGGTACTTACTCTTCAGCAACCTGTATATAAGAATTAAATTTTAAACTATATTTCCTAAAATTTATTCTCAATGTTAGCTCTCTGAATTATTTGAATTTCTGGTAACACTATTATTACAATACCATTAAAAAGTAATTTCCCTTACAGTCAGTGGGTACAATTATCCCGAACTCCCTCTATAGCCTCAGGTAACTTATGACTTCAAATAATAACTAGTTGTGATTTTTTTCTGCTTTCTTTACCTGGACAATTAATATTTAAATTGTGTTACCTTGTACTAATGCCAGTTTAATATTTTCATTCTCAGTTGTTTTCCTGTCTCCCTATATATATATATATTCATTACCAGCCAAAGGAACAAGGGCTGCTTGAAATTACCCCATACATATGCCTCTCCGGAAGAAAATGAGCCCAGTGTGGTATACAGGTTAGAGAGCAGAGATCTGGGAGTTGCAGGTTTGATTCCCTACTCTGCCATGGACTCGCTGGGTGACCTTGGGCCAGTCACATATATACACACAGCCTAATATGTGTATAAATATACACTTTTAACCATAAAGCTAATAGATTAAAAAACGCTTCATGTTACTAAAAAATAACATTAACAGTTTTCCATTTTCTTTAACTTGAGTTCAGTAGCAGTGTCACAGTTCCAGTAGGATCTTTAGAAATATTATCAAGCCGCTTCAGTATTTCCCTCTTCCTCAGTTGCTAAATCAATTCCCAACGTTGCTAGCAGCCTTTTTCCAGAGTCATAATCTGTGGCCTGATGAAGAGCACCGTTCTTGTATACTTGTATATTCAAAGCCTGGCTCCATCGGAATTTTATGTGTGCCTTAAACAGTTTAGTGGCAATTAGTTTAAGGGAACGTCGTTTCTCAAGCGTCTCTACGGAGAGGTCTAATAACACGATTATCTTCCCATCTTTGTATGGCAGGGCTCCCTGAGCTCTTGCCTCCCTCAGTATTTTATCTCGCGTAGAGGAATACAAAAATTGCGCCATTATGTCCCTTGGGCGGTTTCTACGGGCTGATGCTAAAGGGCCCAGCCTTTGTGCCTTTAATATAATTGGGGCTTTCCCTTCATCCAAATTCAAGACTTTGGCCAGCCATAAGGATAAACTTGACACCACAGCGCCTTTTTAGTAAGACTGGGTAAAGTGTCTACCTGTTGGCATTGTAATTCACAGGACACATCCTTTAAACATATGTTTTGGGCGAGTCCAGTCATTCAGTCTTTCTGGGAAGATGTTATTATCTCAGTTTTGTCTTAGAGTATTCACTGATTTTTGAGGACACTTCTGTATTTTTAAACTATTTGCTTGCCTCCTGAAGACTGATGGTCAAAGAAAAGAGACCCTCCATACCCTTACTATGGTTGAAAGCGATTTAAGCAGATCATCTTTTAAATCGCATAAGTCTTTTTTCGTAATTGGTGAGTTCGGCTCCGGCGATCTGTCCCGGGGTTCACTCGCTTTCTCGGCCGCCATGTTTACGCGGTCTCGTTCTTGAGTAACGGTCAAGGCAGTTGCAGCGTCCCTGGTGAAGTACGCTCGTACCGATTTGTTTTGAGTTGAGTTTTTCGATGTTCTTCCTTTAGGAGGTTTTCCCATAACTTTCCCTGGTGTTTTTTAGGGAAATGTTCCGATTTTCGTGGTTTTTGGGAGGTTTAGGCTGGGAGCTCTAGTTAAGTGCGTCCGCCATCTCCTAGCGTCGCTCCGCCCCTCCTTTTGAGGACACTTCCGTATTTTTAAACTATTTGCTTGCCTCCTGAAGACTGATGGTCAAAGAAAAGAGACCCTCCATACCCTTACTATTGCTAAAATACTTATATTACAACAATGGAGAGATAAATGCCCAATGACCTCTGTGTCCTGCTTGCAGGCCTTCCAGGGGCACCAGGTTGACCCACTGTGGAAAGCAGAATACTGGACAAAACAGACTTTTGGTCCAATTTAGCAGAGCTGCTCTTACGCTTCAAGAAGACTCTTGCCACGCACTTCCTCATACCCCATGACACATTGAAGGGCTAGTGGAAAGATTTAGGTCACATCCTGTTCCATCGCCCCCAATCATACCAAGGCCCCAGCTGCCTCCTGCAGTGTTGCGCCCCAGCTGGGCTGTACGTTGTACTCACATGTAGAGGTCCCGTTCCTCAAGAGCCGACGGTACTTGGTCCGCAGCAGGCGCTTCACCCACCACTCCCGTCCAGCCGGGCTCACTGTGAGAAGAAGAGATTGGATTTATCCCCCGCAGTTCACTCGGAGTCTCAGAGCAGTTTACAGACTACTTTCCCTTCCCCTCCCCACAACAGACACCCTGTGAGGTAGGTGGGCCTGCGAGAGCTCTGACAGAAATTGCTCTTTTCAAGAACACCTCTGACAGAACTATGGCTTGCCCAAGGTCATCCAGCAGCTGTGAGTGGAGAAATGGGGAATCAAACCCGGTTCTCCTGGATTAGAGTCTGCACACTTACTTAACCACTGCACCAAACTGGCTACACTACACCAGACTGAGGTGACAGAAGCAGAAAGGTCAGCTGAGCCGTGCTTTGTGCAACTGTGCCGACTGAACAAGCTCCCATCTGTGAAAGGGGAGTCTGCTAGCAGGCCGCATAACCAACGAGTCTTTCTTCCGGTGCCCAGGTACGCAAGAGGGGGTTGACACAAGAGTTGTGCACCAATACACCTACCTTTGAAACCAGTCTTTGAACATCTTCTCCGTCCCAGAAAGGTTCCTCTGTGGGTTCAAGACGTAGAAGGCGCTGCTCGCATTTATCCCCAGGTTGAGGACAGACTTTTCACGGTACTGTGGAAAAAAAGGAGACGACAAACTGCCTTAGGCAAGCAGGAGGGGGAAAAGCATAGAATTGGTGCGGCGTGTGGGATTAAGCGTGTGAAGATTTGTCCCCATCGCACAAAACCTCCAAAGCTACAGCTTCGCACAGAAAAGGGACGTTTCGTGTGTGAGTGATCCTATCCTCATAACTGGTAGACGTCTACATTAATCCAAGCCGGCTTTCACGGACTATAGAATTCGGCGTTTCTTAGTGTGATCCTGTGCAGTTACTCCAGTCTAAGTCCGCTGACTGGAATAACTCTGTAGGATCGCACTTGTTGTCTGAGTCTGCCCTCCCCCATAGACCCCTAACCATACATAATTCTACATATAGACAGCCCAATGGCTAATCCAGTGCTTTCCACAGTGGTTCACTTAAGAGAATCAGAATTCCTAGAAAGCAATTAAGCGACATTAAGTGCACTTTTACTTGCCTGTCCCTATAAACTACCCCCCCAAATACACACACACTCTCTCTCTTTTGGCTGTCCAACAGTTAAGATCATTACCAGAAGCCCTGGCTTGGTGTGTTCCACTTTGGGGGCGGGCGCTAGAAACAGGGCCTTATCTGTGGTGGCCCATTACTTGTGTCTGTCCACTTTTTCTCGAGCTTTAAGGTGCTGCAGGAAGGTTTTTGTTTTTAAAATACCTGAAGTCTTTGACAACACTGATTTATTGATTGTCTTAATGCTTGTGCATTAGAAACCGCAGAGAAGTTAAAATTTAATTTGGGTATTCTAGGATTGCTGATAGCGTTTCATCACAGTTGAGAGAGCCACCGCAAGAACAGAACAATTTGAGATTTAACAGAAAACGAAAGTACTGTCCCTCCATAAAAATTAATAATAACCAAGCCAAATAAAAGAGATTCCAGTCCAGCTATGCAGTTAAAAGTTTTCTGGTAAACAGGCAGCACTAAGACTAGAGCGCTATCGGACAATAGTTCAATGGTAAAACTCTGCATGCAGAAGGCTCCAGGTTAAATACCCAGTATCTCCATCGAGCAAACCTCTGAAAGCAAGCACTAGGGAAAAATCTCTCTGCCAGAGTATAAAGAAGGCACCTTCATAAGGGCTAGCTCATTCACCAGCACCAGTGTCTTCCCTTGACCCAATCAGCCTATGCAAGCAACCAAACAAAGCAAGTACACTGAAGTAGTTCTTACTTGAGCACCTCCAGATGTCTCAAGCAAGTGAGCCAAGCTTCACAGCTCACAGAAAGCAAGGTAACTCAGTGCCGTCACCAATCACACTCTGTGGGCTCTTTCACATAAAACTTCTAGCACCACTATTATTAATCCAAATTTTCTGATAGTATCTCTAACAAAAAAAGTAGACCTAGAGTCTCTTCAGTGCAAAAGGACATTGCTTAGAAACATATGTCTGGCAAATGTCTTAACAGCAAAAGTCATTCTTTACCTTTTTTGTAAGCGAATAGCTGAGCAGGAAACGTAGAGAAGGTAATCGAGTCACTGTCTGGGATTTCAGGCATGGCATGTTTTCCCAGGGGAGCTTCTGCAGATGCTGGAAAGAATTGGGAGTTAAGTCTCCATACAGTAAGGTCCATGGAACAGTCTAAGAGGCAAAGGCAGGTGGGTACACAGAAACAGGGCTTTTCCCGTGGTGGTGCCTCATCTGTGGAGTGCCCTTCCCTTTTAAGTCTACCTGGTGCCTACTCTACTCTACATACCAGGCCAGGAGTTCCTTTTTACCCTGGCTTTTAATCAAGGGGTTGATCTATTTAAATTGCTTTTATAGTCTACTTCTATTCTGAGAACTGTTTATAAGTGATATTTTAGGCTGCTCAATGTTCTGTGCACTGGCTGGAGGTTGTTAATTATTTTAAAAAGTTTATGTTACTTGACAGTTTTGTCACATTACAGCTTCTCTGATGAGGCAGCTCTAATAGAGAGCTAACTGCTAATGCATTATACCACTCCGAGAACCCTGACTGACAGGGGATTCAAATGGCATTCTGCTGTTGACTTGAGGGAGCGGCAGTTAGGAAGACTGAAGAATCAAAGAGGATCCTGAAACAGGGAAGTGGAACCAGTATTCCTTTCCTAAGGGAAATAGCTCCTAGGAAAGGGGGGTTATCCCTATTAAGTATTCAAGAAGGAAAATTAGAACCTGTCTCCACAGATTTCAGTAATTTTGTAACAATTAAGCTTATGCCTGTTCATCTAAGGAGTGACAGCCAAGTGATCTCTCTAAACAGTTATAAACACCAATCTGTAGAACAGAACAACTACATTTTGTGACAAAACAATCTATACCCTGGAGAGGAGACGAATGAGAGGTGATATGATAACCGTCTTCATGTATTTGAAGAGCTGTCATATCGGGGATGGTGCAGAGTTGTTTTCTGTTGCCCCAGAAGGTCAGACCAGAGCCAACGGGCTGACATTAAATCAAAATAGTTTTCGGCTAAACATTAAGAAAAACTTCCTAACAGTTGGAGCAGTTCCTCAGTGGAACAGGCTTCCTCGGGAGGTGGTGGGCTCTCCTTCCTTGGAGGTTTTTAAACAGAGGCTGGATGGCCATCTGACAGCACTGCTGATTCTGTGAACTTAGGCAGATCATAGAGGGAAGGCAGGAAGGGTTGCATTAGTGCTTAGTTCTCATGGACCTTTCTTACACGCCCAGGGAAATGCAAGTTTCTCCAGGCCAATTTGGCCAGGGATCCTGGAAGGTTTTTTTGCCATCTTCTGGGCAGGGGTCATGTGAATTTTCTGCATTGTGCAGGGGGTTGGACAAGATGATCCTGGAGGTCCCTTCCACTTCTATGATTCTATAGCTATAGGAAGTTTCCCTCATTCCTGTTGCCTTTTCACCTGCTATGTTAAAAACTGAAACCTCCCTGACAGTCTCACTTGACCATTTCCCCATAAAAGGAAAATAAAACAGCTTATGTGTTATGAATTAATATCAGCTTCTCGTGTGCCATAATCAGACACATACCAACTAAGGGGTTTTTTTTGTTCCTCAGCATCCTAGGCTGGGTCAGAATATATCTATATACGTTTAGACAACTAGGGAGACAGACAGAAACAAAGAAAAAGGGTCTGCTCAGCTAAGAAAAAAGGGTAGCAGGGGGAACCATGATATTAGCTTATAAATGTTCTAAATAAAATTAACGTCAGCAATAGTTAATTTGTACTGGGTGAGCAGGGAAGATCAGAGCCCTTCCAATGACATATCTGTCTTCTCCCTTCCCCAATATTCTAAGGCTGAAGAAAAATGGCAGGCTGTTTTTCACCTGAGTATTGGGGAAAACAGGAAGTTATCTCAGAGAAGCAGTAAGATATGTTGAGGATCACTGACTGGTCACTTAGAAAGTGGCAGCCACCAGGCCAAGAGCAGCATCTAAAGTGCCACTTTTCACCTGGCAGGCACTCCTCCAGTAGGGTACAAAACATTCAATAGTATAGGCCGGACGCAGGTCTAATGCCCACCCCGGTAAAAACAAAACCAGTCAAGGAATTCACCCACTTTATCCAGCACGAGGACCAAGTGGCCACTTGACGCTTGGCGTGCACAGGATGCCACTTTATCTACTGCCTCCTGAAGAAGGTTCTGAGCTCTCTCAGGCTGAGCTGGGCTGAGCCCCCACGACAAGTGCTGCACGTCTTCTGCATTGAGGAGATGTGATCCAGTAAGCATGACCTGTTGAAAGGGGACCAAAATTCAATGCATGCCACTTCTGCCCAGGACCCCTGGCCGATGCCTAGACGAGAGGGGGAAAAGACAGTGAAAAAATGGACAGAGAAGGGAGTACCCTTTGCCACAGCATGTTTCTGTTTAGGGGTAGGGGGAAATGGCATCTAAGTGTCAGTGATAGGAATGTGAAAGGCTAAGATCATGAACTGTGCAGAAGGGTAAAAAGGTGAGTTTTCCCTCAACGTTAAGAATTCCAGCATCACTGATAAAGTTAACAGAAATAAAAGAAACGTCGTACATTTTGGGTTCGAAGCTAAATGGATGCCAATTTTAGAAGCTCTATCAGACAAAAAAATTATCTCAGCATCCTGGGATAACTATGTTAAATGGTTGTGAGGATTTTTTTATGGTTCAAATAAAGTATAGTAAGTAGGCTTTGGTAAAACTTGATTTGTGGGTAGTACTTTGTGTTTAATAGGACTAGATATATCATTGAATGTCTACAGATATTCTTGAGGGCAGAAGACACTTGGTTGTATCTAAAGCAACAAACAGTACAGGCATCAATTACAAATTGAGGCTAAAATAAGTTACTTTGTTCAAAGATTTATTGAAGAATGTATCATTCTTTAAAGCTTACTTTTTTGTAATTAGTGTGTTGGTTTGAATGTATAACTGTTCTTATGACCTTTATGTATATTTTTATTGTTATATTTGTTTTATTGTTTTAATCCTACCAATAAAATGTTAATGAGAAAAAAAAAAGAATTCCAGGATCACCCGGTAAAAACTGCATCACCCAGGAGAGTCAGGACAGAAAGGAAAAATCACTTCAGCCTGCGCACAACTGATTTATGTGGTTTGCCGCCACTATATGTGGTGATGATGGCTTTAAAATACAAGGAGGAGATAAACAGAAGCTAGTTATGACGGATGAATCAAGCTTCCATGTGCAGTGGCAGTATATCTCTGAAAAAGAAAACAGATGCCATAAAAAAGACAGGAGTGTCCTTCAAGGCCTGATTGTGGCTTCCGAGGCAACTGGCTGGCCTCTGTTCAAAATGGAAGGCTGGACAACAGGGACCTACTGAGCTCCTCACCTTAAGCAGTGCCAAATCCACCTCACAGCCACACTCCCTGAGACCTTTTTGAAGACTAGAGGCTTCTTCTGCCAAGCCTTGGCCCTCGCAAGCTGGCAGCAAGGCACCCCTCCAGCAGCCCAGCACATGCCTCTCCAAGGACTCTATCAAAGCCTGCCGAACGAGAAAAGAAAATAATACCTCAGATGGACAGCCCATCACACAGCTGTCAGTGACAACAAAAGGAATGTAAGAACTGAGGGAAATTGGTGGCATTTCTAAAGCCACCTTTTCCACCTTCAAGGTGGTCCCCAAGGCAGCTTACGCCAAACAAAATGCTTCAGATTGAAATTCAGATTATTTGCTATCAGAATATACCACAAAAAACCCCAACACATATCAAAGCAGGTTGTAAATAACATTGCTCTGATCCACAGGCCTCCCAGAAAAGAAATATCTTCAGGAGTGACTGGAGCTTGAGAGGAACACAAAGCAACATCTGCTCCTTGCTGAGAACAAGGTGGGGTGCAGTGGATATAGAGTACTGGGCCAGGCCTAGGTTCCCTTGCTCGAAAGCCAAGGCCTACCATTGTTGTCAACCAATATGGCGGCACAAGAAGCAGACACGGCCTGTAAGATGGGTGGAGGGAAGGAGGGGGGCCAGAGATTCTGCCTCTTAAAACTACAAAGTCCTTCCCCTACAGCCCCTTAGGCTGCCCTCTCAGGAAAGGGCCCAGGGCATGCAACCAGCCTCACATCTCTCATCCTTTCAGGAACAGGAAGCCAGAAGGTTCAGCACTCAGGAAGCATTATGGCCAATCCTTCACCCCTTGGAAAGAAACCTCCCAGGATTCCCCACACCAAGGGCTATTTTTGGGCAGGAACGCACAGGAACGGAGTTCCGGCTGGCCCCCAAGTTGGCCACGCCCAGCAGGAACTCATTAGCATAATAGGCCACACCCAACAGCAGAAATCCATTAGGATTGGCTTCATTAGGGGTGTGTGGCCTAACATGGAAAGGAGTTCCTGCTACAAAAAAAGCCCTGGACCGTTTTGACAACAAACAAGGTAAACAGAATAACAAGCAAAAGGTGGGTGTGGCTGGATAACCACACTTCTGGCAACATGGGGATGCGTCCTAATGTGCTAATGAGCTGTGCTGGCAGAGGGTGTGGCCCAATATGCTAATGAGCTCTTGGTGTTGGGTGTGGCCTATTATGCTAATGAGTTCCTGCTGGGCTTTTTCTACAAAAAGAGCCCTGCCCACACCTTCATTCTTTTGTCCAGCGCAGTCCGGCCAAGCCACCAATCCTCTTTCTCTGTGAGGTTGGAGACCTCTTTCTGTTCCTGCAGGATGGCTTCGAATTCGCTGAGCGCCATGCTCAGGGAGACCTAGGAAAGAGAAGAAGGGATTATGGGAAAACCAAACCTTGCTTTGTGCTCAGGAGGCTGCGGGTTTCGCTTCACTGCCTCTTACTTTGCTGTGCATCGTCTGTATCTGGAGGGTCACCGGGACAGCATCTTTCTCCAACCGCGTCACCAGGAGGATGTCCCCAACAGCTCCCGGCTCAATGCTCACCAGGGCCAGCACACATACTGTTACCCCTGTGAGAGACAGCAAGGCAACTCCAGTTAATACACATACACTCAGCCAGGGCCAGTTCCAGGTTTTTTGGAGGGGGGCTCTAGGCAGAGTTCCCGGGGGGCCCTTCCCAGATGTGTCTCACTGCCTGCCTCTGCATCCCTCCATGCCCTGCTCACAAGCTCTTCTGCTGCCCATGCTCACAGCCATCTAAACTGCCCTGCAGCCCTTTCCCTGATGTCACTGGGCAGCGTATGCACCATGGACACTTGGGTGGTGAAGCACTCACAAGTGAGCAGGCAGGGAAATGGCATGTTGCAAGGGTCAGCCACCGTGGGCCCTGACAGCTGCCCCACCTGACACCAGCCCTGAGCTTGGCTATCTCTGTTTAAGAAACTCGCGACAGTTAAAGGAGAAGACACCAGCACAACTGTGCCACATCCAGAGTTTAGGTTGGGTCCAACCAAAGAAACAGAAAGCACAGATCTGTTGATGGTTCAGAACTCAAGGCAACTTCACTGTAGACTGCCTTGTCCCTCCTATGGAGAGGAACTGGGGGGCGGGGGCGGGTTTCATTCTAGCCCCACCTAGTATCCCACAAAATGTCTCCACTAAGACAGTCTGCAAAAAATCTAGGCAAAGCGAGGATACGCTGATCTACCAGTTTGCTTAACACGTAATAACGCAGCTTGCATGATCTGCGTTCAGAACTCTTGAACGTCTTGAGAGCACTGCGAGATTACGCAATCAGATCCACCGTCCTGCTGCACCCACAAGACTCAGCCTCTTCCATTCTGTGGCTTTCCCGCCACAACACCCAGAGTTAACACACTGAGATCACAGGGAGAGGCCCCTCCTGACTGTCCCGTCAACTGAATTTATTTATTTATTTATTAAATTTATATCCCGCCCTCCCCAAACGGTCTCAGGGCGGCTAACCAAGAGGCATATGCCATGATTCAACAGCTAAAAACAGAACAGAACAGTCAATCACAAACAAAGTGCCGGTGCTCTAAATAATAAGCTCTTATCAATCCAAGATGGGGTTCCACAAACCAGCATAACCCATCAGCAAACGTTCCGGATAGTACTGTCGTCCTTTCATGACCAGTTCTTCAGGTCATCTGATTGTCTTTCCAGGGCCAGCTCACATCCTGATAGAATCTACCGTCAAAGATGGCAACTCGGTGGTGGTACAGTAGCGGTGGCAGCTCCTATGCAAAAGCCTGGCGGAAGAGCTCTGTCTTACAGACCCTGCAGAACTGCATAAGGTCCCACAGGGCCCGGCTCTCCTCCGGGAGCTCATTCCACCAGATAGGAGCTGCCACTGAAAAGGCCCTGGCCCTGGTAGCAGCCAACTTGATGTCCTTGGGGCCTGGAATAACCAAAAGATGCTGCGCCCCTGACCGTAGTGCTCTTGGGGGAACATATGGGGAAAGGCGGTCCCTTAGGTAAGCTGGACCCTGGCCATCAAGGGCTTTATAGGTAAGAACCAGCACTCTGAAGCGAATCCGGTACGCTATAGGCAGCCAGTGCAGCGCCTTCAGCACCGGCTGGATGTGGTCCCACCTAGTGGGAGCCATCAACAGCCTAGCTGCCACATTCTGCACTAGCTGCAGCTTCCGGACTTGCGACAGAGGCAGCGCCATGTAGAGAGCATTGCAGTAGTTCAGCCTCGAGGTGACCGTCGCATGGATCACTGTGGCCAAGTCATTGCGGTCAAGGAAGGGAACCAACTGCCGCGCCAGCTGCAGATGGTAAAAGGCTGACTTGACAGTGGCTGCCACCTGGGCCTCCATCGTTAAAGAGGAGTCTAGGAGCACTCCCGGACTTCCAACCCTCGACACCAGCACCAAAGGCACCCCATCGAAGGCCGAGAGGGGGAGCCCCAACCACGAACCGACTCGACTTAGGCCCAGGACCTCCGTCTTCGCCGGGTTTAGTTTCAGCCGGCACAGTCTGAGCCAACCAGCCACAGCTTGCAATGCCCAATGAAGGTCATCTGGGTCAGAGTTTGACCGGCCGCCCAGCATCAGATAGAGCTGGGTGTCATCTGCATATTGATGACACCCAAGCCCATAGCTCCAGGCAATCTGGGCAAGGGGGCGCAAGTAGATGTTAAATAACATCGGGGACAGTACCGCCCCCTGAGGCACCCCACACTCAAGAGGGTGCCTCCGGGACCGCTGATCCCCTATCGCCACCCTTTGTCCCCGACCTTGAAGGAAAGAGGCAAACCATTGAAGGGCAAGCCCCTGAATCCCCACGCCGGCGAGGCGGTGGGCCAGCAGCTGAAGACGTTCATCCGGGGGGTATACGAGAGAAGGGCTTCCCGGTGGCAGCCCCACAATTATGGAACACCCTCTCTCCTGGGAGGTGCACCTGGCCCCTTCACTCTCAACCAGCTGGATGCTGAGAAGACAGTTGAGAGGCAGCTGAAGACTGTTTTATTCAGGACCGCAGTTGACTTAATTTAGTTTTTTACTTATTGGCAGTACTGTTATTGTAAATTGTGATCGTCTATGCATTTTTAAAAATAATTCTTGTGATTACATTGTAAGCCACCTTCAGTTCCTCAAGACAGAAAGGCAGCAAATTAAGGTTTCAGATGCATACATACATCCCCCTGGAAGGGCTGTCAGACAGCCGGAGCTGACTGTTCTACTCTTAGAAATAGCTGCTGCACAGTGGTCATGAGGTTGGTATGTCTCTGTCAATAAATATCCTCCTTCTCTGATTTGAGGTGGTGATCCTTACTTTTACTATTTATTGCTCCTTATTGTATCTTGGGTTTACCTACATATTTCATACCGGTACACACAGAGTTAGGTCTATTTAGCATTTATAACCTTTGTTTTTTCCTGACCTATTAATTGGAACATATATCCTACGTACTATTGCAGGCATCCCACTGTTCTTAAGGTGTATTCACTCCTGTTTACAAATTTACAGAACCTTACAGTTCGCTTTGTTCAACTGTTTCTTTCTTCCTATCGCACATACGGTATCATTGTTTATTGCAAAACATTTGTTGCTCTATTTCAACTAAAATGTAAAAAATGTTCTTATACAGTATTTTCTGTATTGTTGCACGTTCTTTCAAATAAAAAATACAAATAATAATAATAATAAAAGAAATGGCTGCTGCTCGTCTGCTGTGAAGCTCCCCCCACCCCTCCCTCCCCACCCCAGAAACTAAACCAGTCCAATACCAGCAGGGATCTGTCGCAGCTGTTCTCTGAAGTCTTCTGTCTCCAGCTTAGCTGGACTGGGACAGCTGAACGCAAAGAGGTTCTGCACTTCTTTGAGGCACCGGAGCAGGGGATCGGTGCTCCCTTCCTGCAGGCTCAGCATCTCCAGGTGCCTCGAGGCACTGGCCACTGAGGCCTTCTTCATCTTGCTGAGGGTGAAATGAACAGCAAAGGTCAACTGAGGTGCTGGTTTTCAGTGGGAAGCTAAACCATATATATATGGTTTTATATATATATATACACACACACATATATACATATATATATAATACAAATATTTATTAAGGTCTACACATGTTAAAACTTATCCTGATTTAAAAATTAAATCACGTTTGGTCTTCAGTTGTAAAGTATTTACCCATCATATGTATGTATAGTGGATAAGCTTTTATAGTCTGAACTTAGACAAAGTAATTTTTAAATCAGGATAAGTTTTAACATGTGTACACCTGAATAAGTATTTGTATTTTTTATATATATGGTTTAGCTTAGCCCTTTTTGGTTTGCAGTCATATCCTGGGTTGAGGGCCCCACCCCCCCTTTTCCCAGTTTTTTTCAGTGGGAAACACCAGCTTCCAGAGAGTGCCAAACAGGCAAAAGGTCATTTCATTCCAAATGCGGAAAACTCTACATTCCAGCAGCAACAGCGATCTAAACCTTGGCTACGCCAGGTTAATGAGGCCATTCAGGTGGCTTCCAGTTTCCACCAGCAATGATCTTGAACACATAATTTCAGAATAGAGGAAACAAAAGGGATGCCTGTACCAGAGAGATCCTGGTGGGCACAACTCTGCTGGGACGGCTTCGCAAATTCATTTGAGTTTCTCTCCAAATGGCGCTCTTAAATCCACTCCTGTTTTTAAGACCAGAGCGACCAAACTGTGTGCCTGGCATCACAGTGTGCAGTGACAAATAAATTAAAGGTTCTTGAGAGCATCGGGTACCTACCAGCTGAGGCAGTGGCTCACTACACATTGGCATGAGTCACTGCCCAGGCTTTGACTCCTAATTAGCTCCGCTGGGGATGGATAATTCTGCCCTACTGGGTGTGCATAGAAGGGATGGATCCGGAGTCAGTGACCTTTTTTTTTTTTTTTAAAAGAAAGGACACCAAGTGGCCAAAAGCCTCTGTGCAAATCCCATTGCTCTTGGACTACCTTCTTCTAATCAAGAGGCTTGCCCAGATCAGTGACTCAAACAGGAACTCAGGGCAAGCTCTGCTGAGAAAAGATACACCTGATAGAAGTAAGCCTTTTTAGAACATCAGATCTCAGACTTTAGCTAAACTAGAGAAACCCATGTTCTGGGGGGGGGGGAATTTAATGGGACCCCCCCCCCCAGCCTTCCTCTCCCTTCATGCCCCACTGTCCTAGGGTTGAACTATTGGTTCTCAGATGGTTCTCTCCCATCTGCAAGTTTTCTGACTAGTTCTCGGAGGCAGTCTGGAATCCAGCTGTTGGTACTATGAGCTACAACTGTTCAAAAAAAAAAAAGAGCAGGAATTTGACTTCATCCCCCTTCTCCTGAGGTGGAGAGTCCCTAACCCTGTTCTTGAAAAACTGAGGTGGCTCCACTTTCATGCTAGCTGGATGGGCACAGATTGGGCCTTGCCCTCTGTCCTTACGAAGGACTTCCCTCAGTTTGAGAAATGAAGCCTTAAGAGACAGACTTGTCCCCTGGACAAGACTCCTTGTGTTGCTCACCCCACTCCCCCAGGCCCCCTTCGACCAGCTTATGCTGGTTTGGTTGCTTCTCAACTTCAAAAGCTGTCAGATTTGTTTGAAATACACACTTGCACAGCTGTTACAAAGAGATTCCGGCTCCTGCTTAGGTTTCTATGTATTTTGCCCATATTATTACAGGAGATTATGCAGAAAGACAATTCACTGCAAAGTTTGCCAAGGGTGCTCTTTAGGCAACCTAGGTGTTGCTATGGCATGGTCTCTGTTTCCATACACACCACACCCTCCCCTCCCCCCGCCCTCCTGATGGGGGCTCTTACTCAAGTCTTTTGTGAATGGTGCTCATGATCTGATGGCGAAGAGTGACAGCGACCGACTCCGATACCAGGTAGGCGGTAGCAACAGGGTCCCGGCTCCCAATACACAGTGCCATGAGTCGGCAGAGATGACTGTAGAGGGCACCCGGAGGGTTATGGCTGATTGAACAGAAGGCAGCTTGCAGGGTTTCATAGACAGAGTCCACGGAGAAGGAATCTGCAATAGTCACAAGGTGGTCTTAAATTCAATGCAACTTTGCAAGCAAAATTAAAACATACACTTAGGCATAACATTAACTCAAATTCTTGTTTAATTGAGGACAAGCACAGATTTCAAAATCTGATATTCCATCTCTCCTGGAACAAGAATGGTCTGACCTAAGTGCATTTCTTCCAGGATAGCTACTGAAATACAGATCCAAGGGGAGATTTCTTCTCTGCCCAAAACATAGGGTTGCAAACGGAGAAGCCCCCGGCTCAAAAAAAAAATAATCTCATTTGTGTCATGAACTCATTGGGAGGTGTTAGACTAGCTACCATCTCTCCTGACTGCAACATGGGGATACTACTGACTGACCACAGTACACTGGATGACTGCTCAAAAAACCTTGTATTAAGAAGAAAAGAGATTGGGTTTATACCCCGCCCTTCACTCAGAGTGGCTGACAATCTCTTTCTCTCCCCACAACAGACACCCTGTGAGGTAGGTGGGGCTGAGAGAGCTCGGAGAGAACTGCTCTTGAGAGAAAAGCTCTGAGTGAACTGGGACTGACACAAGGTCACACCAGAAGCTGCATGTGGAGGAGTGGGGAATCAAACTGGGTTCTCCTAGATTAGAGTCCGCGCTCCTAACCACGACACCAAACTGGCTCTGATTATTAAGAACTGAGCACTCATATTGTTACAAAGCTCCGCAGGGAATTCCACTGAGAATTGGCACAGGAGAGCAAGTTCCTAGTTTTAACCACTGCAAAGGTAAGTTTAAAATTGTGCAGTTCAATGTATGAGAAGCTTCTGAAGCCCTGGGGGTGGGGACTGGAATTCTGAAGATTGTTCTGTGCAGAACTTCCCAAGAAGGACAAGGTTTTATGCAAGTTTTTTCCCCCAACAGGAACAGAGAACATCATGAAGTTCAATTTCTTACTAGCAGCTACTTCTAGAGCAAAGGAAAGAACATGCAAATCAAAGGGGTCCGTGGGGCTTCGCTTCTCTGAAGTTTGGAAAGTCTCCTGCAAATCAGCACCGGCATCACGCCGGAGAACCTCTTGGTCCTCTTCTGTGCCATTCGGCTCAGGAACAGGTCGCCTTCTATGCCCTGTAGAGAAGAAGCAGAATTGGATTTATACCCATCCTTCACTCAGAATGGCTTACAAACTCCTTCTCCAGGAGAAAAATAAATAAATCGTGCCAGACATGCCCTCCCTAAATGTTCCCTTCAGGGTCAATAACCAGAGATATACCAATAGGCACAGAACTGGTTTTCCTGAGAAGCCTCAACAGAGTCTCACAGTACCTTACTAGTAAGCACTATAGCACAACTTTACACAGATTTCATTACCTCTGTCGAAGCAGGTTGTCATCTACAAAAGCTTATGCTACAATAAAACCTTTTGCTCTTTATATGGCACATAACTAACTTTCGTTGCAACATCCTTAATGTGACATTATGTGGTCACTGAGAATGTGAGAATTGCTTTTTTAAAGAAGTTTCTAGCTCTTATGTTTGCAGAGGTCAGTTTTGAAAGCATATGGACATCACTATCCATGATGAACAGCCACGCAGAACAGGAATTACATGTTATTTTTGTATACAGTGCACACACAGTCCGATCTGTCATTTCCAACAGAGAGATTACAAATAAAGTGTGACCCTTAAAAAAGGATCCTGGGGTAAAATTTCTCACTTGACTCTGTCTGGGAAGCTCAGGTGATCAAAGTGAATGGATTATGTCTTCTTGGGCCTTCCATGACTCCTTCCTTTTCAACTTCGGTTACTGTCTCGGGAAGCTGTTCCCTCACCCCGCTCACAAGACCTTGCTTGGCTCTGCACAGAGAATATTTAAGTCTCCCTTATTAGCTCCCCATTTAATATAGCTCCAAGCTTGAGTCCAGTGGCACCTTTAGGACCAACAAAGTTTAATTCTGGGCATAAGCTTTCGTGTGCATGCACACTTTCCCAGATACATTGAAACAGACTTCCTCAAGCCTTACACATAGGCAGAAAGAGCATGGTGGGTGTGTTTGTGTGTTAGTTGCTAGGAAGGGCTAGTCAGAGTCAAGATGCATAAGTAACTGAGAGGTAAGTATAGCTAAAATAGGATGAAAGCAGTTGGTAAGACCTGTGAATAGTAGCAATTTAGCATGCAAATAAAAGAGCTAACAAACAGATATGAGCGGTTTAGGTCCAGTGGCACCTTTAAGACCAACAAAGTTCAATTCTGGGTATAAGCAAGATCTGACTGACTTAACATGCTAAATCACTCAGTTCTCACTTATACCCGGAATTAAACTTTGTTGCTCTTAAAGGTCCCACTGTCCTTTTGGTTTAAGTTCAGACCAACAGGGCTACCCACTCCAGCTTATTTATCATATGGTTAGGAACAAAGTTTGATATATGGCCTGCCTAAAGAGAGAAAACCCCACAACAAGAGTTTAGTGGCACCTTGAAGAGTAAGGAAGTTTTATTCCACTATAAGACTTTGTGGCTAGAGCCCACTTTGTCTATCTCCCCCCACCCCCAAGACATGAAGAATGTGTGTCTGTACTTATGCCTGAAGATGTGCGTTACAGACCACAAAAAGCTTATGCTACCCCCCTCCAGGACTAGAAGAGATTGGATTTATACCCCGCCCTTCACTACCCAAAGGTGTCTGAGAGGCTTACAATCTCCTTCCCTTCCTCTCCTTACAACAGACATCCTGTGAGGTAGGTGGGGCTCAGAAACGGCTCTTGAGAAAACAGCTCTGAGAGAACTTGTGACTGACCCAAGGTCACACCAGCAGCTGCATGTGGAAGAGTGGGGAATCAAACCCGGTTCTCTCAGATTAGGGTCCATGCTCTTAACCGCTACACCAAACTGACTACCAGACAGACCAGACGTGCTCCAATATTTGGCTCAGAAGGGTCACTCAGCTTCCATCCCACTACACAGAAGAAAGTCCTTCGCATTTCTGCCTGGCTGTCCCTCCCTGTTCCCCAGTCCAGTTATTTTGCTCGAGAACGTCTCACATGAACAAGTTACTGGAAGTCTCCAGGAGGCCAAAAGTTACCTTCAGCAGCTTCTTCCTCACCCGAACCCCGCAGGACCTCACAGCCGGCCTTGAGCCTCTCTTCAACAATCTTCAGAACCTCCTTTCCTTCTTCTCCTGGCTCGTTTAGCATTTCCTCTTCACAAGACACTTTCTGGGTTTCTTCCTGTGGCTTCCCCCGCTTAGCCGTTCTCCTGCCGCCCGGCCTTCCATGCGGAGGCTGTGCCTTCGCGGCGCGGGGGTGGTCGTCTGAAGAGCTGGCACTGCACCCCTCCATTTTGGCAAGGCTCGCCGATGACTGCTTCCTGATGGGGGCTGCCTTTCGCCCTGGCCTGCGGGCGGAGCCTGCCGGTTCTTTGGCAGCAGGAAGCTTCACCTCCTGTGTAGCTTCTGGGGGACCTTCCAGGTCGCTGTCATCGCTGAACACAACCTGGGAAGAAACAGACAGTTGCTTTCCCTCCAAAAGTCTCTCAGGCAACTGTTTAAAGACACTACCAAATCCATCTTCCACCAAGCCCCTCCCCCACAGGGGCATAGCACAGAGCCAAATCTGAACAGAGAGATCCAAGCTGGGAAGAGACAAACTGTTGACCTGACCTGGTCAGATCTCAGAAGCTAAGCAGGGACGGCCTTGGCTAATATTTGGAAGGGTGACCTCCAAGGAATACCAGGGTCCTGACGCAGAGGCAGGCAATGGCAAACCACCTCTGAAACATCTCTTGCCTCAAAAACAAGTCTAGCTCGCCACCTAGTGGCATAGAACACTAAAGAGCAAGACCTTCTTGCTGCCAGACAATCTTAGGATCTCCTGGCTATACTATACTCAATGCCATACAATAATTATTAACTATTATTCCCCTCAGGTTTTACAGCAACCTTTAAGCTGCTGCAAAAGCAATCTTTTATCGAGCCCCTCTCACACAGGGGCATAGCACAGATCAAAATCTCAACAGAGGAATCCAAGCTAGGAAGACATAAGGAAGAGGGCAACCAAGAGGATCAAAGGGCTAGAACTTCTTTCCTACAAGGAAAAGCATTTCAGGATTTTTAGGGTAGGGATGATGGGGTGGGAAGGAGAAGGGAGAAGAGATCAACCACACTTGCCCAAGACTCTACTATAAAGGTAAAGGTTCCCTTGCTCGAAAGCCAGTCGAATCCGACTCTAGGGTTGCGGTGCTCATCTCCGTTTCAAAGCCGAAGAGCCAGCGCTGTCCGAAGACGTTTCCGTGGTCATGTGGCCAGCATGACTAAACACCAAGCCGCACGGAACGCTGTTACCTTCCCACCGAAGTGGTACCTATTTATCTACTTGCAATTCCTTGCTTTCGAACTGCTAGGTTGGCAGGAGCTGGAACTAGAGACGGGAGCTCACTCCGTCATGCGGCAAGTCGGGTCTCGAACTGCTGAACTACCGACCTTCCACAGCCTGCAGTTCAGCGTCTTAACCACTTGAGCCACTGCAGCTCCAAGTCTCTACTATAAGCACTCACAATTGCTGCAGTTGTCTAGTGGGAACCCATCCATTCAAAGCACTTCTTCTCCACAGCCGGCCCAGCTCTTCGGAATTCTCTTCCCCTGCTCTCACTACAGACCTTCTGTCAGCATTTAAGACTCCTTCCCCATTCCTGGAAGACCTGTAACTGATTTCCCACCCCAGTTCTATTTAGCCAGTTTGGTGCAGTGGTTAAAAGTGGTGGACTCTAATCTGAGAACTGGGTTTAATTCCCCACTCCTCCATATGCATCCAGCTGGGTAGCCTTGGGCCAGTCACAGCTCTGTCACAGCAGTTCTCTCAGAGGCCTCTCAGTCCCACAGGGTGACTGTTATAGGGAGAGGAAGGAAAGGAGATTGTAAGCTGCTCCGAGACTCCAAGTCTGAATAAAGATGATGTGTAATACTTGGGAGGTTGGATGGCTCGGGCCGGACTTGAGAATCAGAGAGGCAGTTGAGCTGGGCTTGTTCCTGGGCCATTTAGACTTTCCAGTCAGCCTGCTTCTCTTATACACAGAGAAGTCACCCACAGGCATACACAGAAGGGGTTTCTTTTTGTGAGAAACAGCCAGAACTGTCAGGAGGTCCTCTTCTGAAAGTCTTCTGACTTCTTCCCACAGAGAGAAAGTGTCTGCATAACCCCACCCCCAGTTAGGGATGCCACCCTCCAGATGGGACCTGGAGACCTCTTGGGATTACACCTCATCTTGACTACAGAGATCAGTTCCCCTGGAGAAAATGGATGCTTTGGAGAGGGGACTCTATGGCATTGTGCCCCCCCCTCAGGTCCCTGTCCATCCCAGGCTCCATTCCCAAATCTACAAGGAGTTACCCAACCTGAAGTTGGCAACCCTACTCCCCCATCCCCCTCCGGTGGCCAGGGGGGACCTGGCAACCCTATGCCCAGTATTACACAGGGCAGAGCGGTGAGAAGACCAAGCCGGTCTCTGAATGGGTTATTGCATTGTCTTCCTGGTTCCCTGTCGCTTTAAATATAGAAATGAACCCAGATCTGCACTCCCGTTTAAAATAAAGCCAGGCCACCCGCCCAGGCTCCAGCGTGGCCAGAGAACAAAGCGGGTAGCCACCAGGATCCCGGCTTCTTCTGTGCACTCAACCACCAGCGCCAGGAGCCGCCGAGGGGCTTCTTGCTGCGGCGGCGGCGAGGGCGCCCCACCTGAGCCAGCCCCGCACTAAAGGGACACAGGAGGGCGGGGAGAGGAGAGGAGGCAAGCCAGGCGGCGGAGGGATGGGCGAGCGGTGGCGCTTCACCGAGGAAGGACGACGAGAGTGGCGCGAGGGGGGGTCTCTGTGCGGTGGTGCATTTCTTCCTGCCCAGGCAAGAGTGGGAGAGGGAGGGGATGGACGCGCAGGCGCCCCGTGCTCTCCCCCGCTTCTCCTCATTGCCTTTTGCTCGCCCGCCCTCAGCGCTGCGAAGATGCACCTTGGTCTGGGCCTGCATGGCCATTGGGAAGGGAACCTCCCACCCCTGCGCTGTGAAAAAAATTGCTGCGTTGATCGGGGGAAAATTGGTGTGCCAGCGCAGCTGAAAAGGGAACCTAGGTGATGACCTCTTAAGTTCCAGTATTACAAAGGAGTGGGGCTTTTTACCCATATACCATATAGTTAACTTTTGGAATCCACCACTACACTAGCTGGCCATTATCAGGTAGATTTAAAAGGAGATTCGATTGACAGAAGACAGCTAGCTACACAGAACCTCCATTTTAGTGGCATACGCTTCTGAGTACCATATACTGGGGCCAATGGAAAGTCACCATCTTCACACCCTGCTTACGGTTTTCCCCAGGAGCATCTGGTGAAAGCAAGGAACCGGACTCCCTGGACCAGGTTCTCGTCAAGCAAGGCAACTTTATACTCTCTGTATACCATCCCCCACCACCGCCACCCTTCTCCCTCCGCTTCCACTGTATCTTCCGTTACCTTAAGACGAGACTTCATTCTCCTAGACACTTTGGGAGCCTTTGAGAGTTCAGTCTTCAGCCTCGGAGAAGAAGACTCCTCAAAAATCTTAAAAGGGGCCTTGGAGGAGAGGGCCGGCTTGGTCGCCGTTGACCTGCTCGTCCTCCTGGCTGTCGGAAAGGATTTCTGGGCTGGGGTACAGGGCTCGACGGGTAGCCTAGTGACAAGCGGAGCGGCCTGTGCAGCTGAGTCAACCAGGGCAAGTGAGTCACTGGGAAGGATCATGGGAATTGGTTCGGTTTCTAGGATTCTCTTAGGCTTCAGTTTCTGGATCGCTTTCAACGGCCTCTTGGCATCGTTTCTATTCACTGAAGAAAGCGCGTCGAGCCTCTTCTCCGCAGCCGTTGGCAGGTTTTCTTTGTTCTCGCAGAGGGACAATGGGCTCTTCCAGGGCCAGGCGCTAGAAAAGATGCTTGCTACACAGCCCTCGTGACTGGAAGCTTGGACCAAGATGGCAGCGACGGCTTTGGTAAGCAGCAGGCTGGCCTTTTGATATTCGAGCCCCGGCAGCTGAAGCCTCTTGGAAGACAGCATGGCCAAGCTGGTCTCTAGAAGCCTCCACAGTTTCTTCTCCGATGGGCCGGTGCTCACAGTTCGTTTCGCCAGAGACACGTAGATACGGGCCACCAGGTCATCCAGGAGTCCAACTGTGGGCACATTCTGGTCAACGGCCTTCCTGCCATGGCTTCGAGACACGGCCGCCGCCGCGCTGGAGGTGTACGAAGTCACGGCGGCGCACCGTTTCAGACAAGCCTCAAGGAGCTGCAGCCCTTCTCCCTTGTGCCCCAGCGCCAGCTCCGCCTCTGCAGAGGCCACCAGCCAGCGGAGACAGACGCTCGAGAGGACCACGTCGGAGCAGAGCGAGCAGCGGCATCCGTCCGGGTGGGTCAGGAAGCTGGGATGCTTCTTCAGCTTGGGCTTCAGCACTGGCGAGTCTGTGAGAGATCTCCCCTTCTCCATGGAAACCGTGTCAACAAACTCCAGGGAGACCTCTCGCAGGAACGGCTGCTCCTCTTCGGGGGGCTCTGGGCACAAGCCTCGCGTCTTCTTGCCCTTAGACCCGCCTTTCTTTGGCTTGATTTTCATGTCGCCTTTTCCCTCTTTCATTTCAAACACTGGAGGCAGAAGAGGTGGGCTGGTTTAGTTTTGCTTCCCCCCCACGGCACTGAGCTTAGCAACAGAGCTGCCTCTAAGCAAGACCGCCTCCCTTTCCCAAAGGCAAACACGACATTAACACGAGCCTTTGCATCTCCTCCAATGGGAAACTGATTGGGGCTGAAAGTATTAAGACTTTTTACTCTCCCCCTACCTGCTTTGTAAATCACAAGGAATGCTATTTTTATGACCCCCCCCCACATTTTAAAAACACAGCTACTGGGGGTACAGCCCAATTTATTAAGGGCTTGTCTTTCGTTCCCTATAATTAAAGCACTACCCCAGTCAAGACACCAACAAGGGAATTGCACAGACTTCTTAGTCTCAATATTCGTCAAGGGGATAACAGAAATTTACCTATAGGTAAATCATCATCCAATAAAAACCCCTGTGCAATTCAAGATTTACTTCATTTATACTCCACCTTTCTCCCAAGAGATCCAAAGCAGCTTAAATTGTTCTCTCCTCCATTTTATCTTCACAACAACCCTGTGAGGTAGGTTAGGCTAAAAGAGAGTGACTGTCACTAGGTCACCCAGCAAGGTTCCATGGCAGAGTAGGGATTCGAACCTGGGTCTCCCAGATCCTAGTCCGACACTCTTGCTACTACACTACACTGGCACTGGTCTCTCTCTCTCTCTGTGCATTAGTAAGATAAGAAAATTTGAGCAAAAGTTGCATCTGGCCAGGCAGCAAAATGCTCAGACGCAATCTAGTTCCACTAGTATGGGAAGCGAATTGGAACTTGATTGTTCTTTTATCATAATGTTTAGTGTTTTGGAGTTTTCTTGGCTTTTGTTTTAAATTCTGTATAGTCCTTATCTTGTTATGTTAAGATTGCAACAGCCTTTAACTATCAGCAATAAATAACCTTGGAACTTAAGACCGGAACTTAATTCCTGTAGGAACACTTCTCCAAAGAGGTCCCTAGTGATCTCAATAATTGGAGCATGCTCTGTTTCTGGCTGTCATGTGCCCCTTTGGAAACTTAAATTGCAACTAGAGACGTGTGTTACATTCTAACTTACAAGGGTGCTGGATTCTGGCCTCTAGTGGCGGAATTCGGAACCGGAAGAACTGCTACTTATGGCGTCAAAAGAGTGATAGAATTTCAAAGGATGCTTTGGACCAGTGGACCACTGGTGGACCTCGTGCAGGCACTGGTATTTCTGGCCACTGTGTGACACAGAGTGTTGGACTGGATGGGCCTTTGGCCTGATCCAACATTGGCGTCTCTTATGTTCTTAAAAAGGGCTTCTAGCCATTGCAGGGGGGGAGGACTGAATTGCACTACACACCTTCCCTTCTCAAAGCTGGTTTTTCTACTGACCCCCGTTTTCCAGTTGCCCCCTACCCCTGCAAGAACGTCGAAAATGCACACCGCATTCTGCATAACTCTGAGAGCTGAATTCCTGCTGCCCCAAACTGGGATTTATCCCACAAGCAGGTGAGAGACAGACTGCAAACCTTGCAGTGGCAACCTGCAACCACGGCCTGCCCACCCATCTGCAATGAAATATTCCTGGTCTCACCATTCAAGCATACACAAGTGTATAAAGAAGAAGAAAAATTAAGGCCAAGGCTCACCAGCATCTGATTCCAGAAGGAATAGCACCTGCTCAAGATCAGAGCAACACAGCTCCAGTTCGCCACGCTGGAGTTCCAGTTCACTCTTCAAGACCAAAAACCGAGCACACCTGAGATGAAAAGAAAGCCAGAGACAATGTTAGAGTGGTCCTGATTTGCAGGCAGCAGCAGTCACCAGTCTGGTCTTTATATTTATAGTCTGCCTTTCTCATGAGACTCCAGGCAGATTATAGAATTAGAAAAACAACACAACACAATGCCACTTCCCATCAGCTGATCCTTGACGCATTTGGCACACACTTGGGCAACTGGTATTCTCTTCAACCGAAACATGCCACGGCATTGCAGCTCATTAACTGTAGCCCTGGTTTAACATGGCCACTCACCCATGGCATGGCTCGATCAACCAGCACTTCCCCCAAATTAATCACGAAACATGAAGCTGCCTTATACAGAATCAGACCACTGGCCCACCAAGGTCAGCACTATCTACTCACACTGGCAGTGGCTCTCCAGGATCTTTGGAAACAAATACTGAGAAAACAGTCCTGAGAGTCTGACCCACAAATCAAGATAGTCAAAAAGACTTCCAAAGAAAATATTTCCTATATATTGTTGCCAATTAACACTACAGAACAATGAACGAATTCCATCAAAATCATAAGAAAATCCTTGTATAAGAATGCATCAATGCCGTCTCCGGATTTCATAACGTTTCAAAAAACGGATCTTCCTCGGGAAATATTCTATAAAGTACGAGAGCTTTCATGCTCATAAAGTGCTATACTGTTTTCTCCGTATTTGTTTCTAGACCAGGTCGTGATCGTCCACATTTGTCTCCAGGATCTTTGGCAGAAGTCTTTCACATCCCCTACTGACATATCCCTTGAACTGGACATTCCAGGAATTGAATCTGGGACTTTTTGCCATGCCAAGCAGATGCTCTACCACTGAGCCATGGACTCTCTCCGCAATGCAGAATTCATGCTACTAACAAAACTCCCCGATCTGTACATTAGAAAAAGGTAATAGGCATGCCAGGAAACAAGTCAATTCCCGTTTGCTGCAGTTCCCCTTCCCCTGGTCGTATGTACGCAAGATGGCGTTTGTTCAAATGGCCTTACCATCGGAGGGACTGCAGTTTCATGGAGATTTTGAGAGCTTCCAGGCAGAACGCTTTTGCTTCACTTACAGTCTCTATCTTGCTAAGAAGGGAGACAAACGTTTCGGTACAAACAAACATGTCAGCCAGCACCTGCCACTTCTGCACAAGGTTGTCACCTGAGAAGGAAGAGGTGGGGAGGAGAGAAAGGTATGCAGAGCAGCTTCAGTAGTCCCATCCCACTTAAAACCATTCACAGTTTAAGGATGCTGTCTATTTTGTTAATTTCAAGTAGATTATTCAAGTAAGATGCTGAATTCTGCAGCGAACACCAAACTCTGCAACTGCATGCGCTCCAACTGCAGAATTGTGGATTATTTTTTTTGCAGAACCCCTCCCCAGTCACATCTTTTTGGCTGCCAGAATAACCTAGACTCTCCTGGCTATACTATACACACTGGCATGCAATCATAATTATTATTACCACTGTTGTTTACAAGCAAGGCAGGTCTGATTACATTTTTTCACCTACACAGTCTCAGCCATCGTTATAGAAATGAGCAAGCAAAAGCAAGTTTTTTACTTTTGACTTCTGTGCAGGGAAAGAATTAAGAGACAACAAGAATTAAGAGACAACAAGAGTCTCCACACACTTTCACAGAAAACGGGTCTCTCCTTACCATGATCTACAAACAGATGGTCCAGAACATCTTTAGTGGATTTCTCACTGCTGATCAACAAGAAGTTAGAAATAATGCTGCGGTAGAGTTTGTGGGCATCACTCAGAGCAGTTTCGGGGGTCTTCCACCCTATGGAGAGAGAGAGAGAAGTGCAGGATATATTAGCACCACTGCTTTCCCACTGTCTTGCTTCAAGGCAGTTCTTTCTACAAGGAACCCCCTAGGCCTCTGCTATGGGACCATTACATGTTACAGAGATCTAGGAACTGAAGACACACGGATGATCCACCCAGGGCACGGGACAGACCTACAGGGCCTAGCCAGGGCTCCGCAATGCCGTGGGCTCTACAGCATATGCCAAGCGGCTGTACATTTCAAGGAGCAAGCTACATGGGTGGGAGAGGTTATCTCCAGTACAAATTCGTCTGTCGTTGCTGTTCCCTCACTGAGAGAAACGTCCATCATATGCAAGCAGTACCGACAGTCTGCCAGCTTTTTAAGAGGTTCACAAGACAGCGCACAATCGTAAGAACATAAATTTTAGAACATCAAAAGCTAGAATGTTAAACACCCATGAACGGTAGCAGTCAGGCACGCCAGGCAAGGGCCTCCTTCAAAGCGGGGCTCCCCACTTGCAGCCCAGCTTTGTTCGTTCGCCTCCCCCTCTTGCTGCTCTGGCTCCCACCCTTGGCTGATCTCTCAGCTTCAGAGTGGGACCAGAGTTAAGAACATAAGAGAACATAAGAGACGCCAATGTTGCATCAGGCCAAAGGCCCATCCAGTCCAATACTCTGTGTCACACAGTGGCCAGAAATACCAGGTGCCATCGGGAGGTCCACCAGTGGGGCCAGGACATTAGAAGCCCTCCCACTGTTGACCCCACCCCCCCAAGCACCAAGAAGACAGAGCATCACTTGCCCCAGAGCCCCTATCTATACCTTGTGGCTAATTGCCACTGATGGACCTCTGCTCCATGTGCTTATCTACTTCCCTTTTGAAGCCGTCCATGCTTGTAGCCGCCACCACTTCCTGTGGTAGTGAATTCCATGTGTTAATCAATCTTTGGGTGAAGAAGTACTTCCTCTTATCCGTTCTAACCCGACCGCTCAGCAATTTCATGGAGTGCCCACGAGTTCTTGTATTGTGAGAAAGGGAGAAAAGTACCTCTTTCTCTACCGGTTCCCGGGGGGCAGGTCGCAGCATGGCCCAGCAGCCCACAAGCCAGCCCGGCCCCCTGCAAGGGCGTGGAGAAGGAGGCAGGGCTCGCCAGCCCACCTTCATCCACTCCTCCCTGCCTTTCCAGCTGGCCTTGCTGCTCAGCCTTTTGCTCCCCTGGCTCCTCCGGCTTGCTCCCCATGGGGGTGATCCGGCTGCACTCGCAGGATGGCAGCGACCGAGAGCAGCGTGCCCAGAACCAAACCTGGGGGAAGGGGAGGGGGGACTGGGAGAAAGAGAGGCAGGGGAGCAGGGCATATTCGTGAGGGGGCATCGCCCCCAGGGCACATGGTAGCTTTGGGCCTGATAGCAGGCATCTTTTAAGGGGACGGGGGAGGGACTCGGGGTTTGTTATTTCATGTGTGGTGTTAGCTGGGGATGTTTAAACTGCTATTCTAAGCTGCCAAGAAGGAAGGTGGGATATAAATGTTTTAATGAATCAATCGACAAATTTGGAGAGAAGCCATCTTCAAGGCCAGTGTCATCTGCCACTGGATGCTTTTAGAAGAGATTGGATTTATACCCCACCCTTCCATCACACCTCACTTGTTTCGGGACCTCGTCTGGACGGAAAGCAGTGTCCAGGGTGAGGAAAGACGCTCGGCTGGTTGTCTCAGAAATCAGAGGGACTGGTTTCTCTCACCGTCCTCACTGGCTTCCCCGGAGCTAGCAGCTTTGAGTGAATAGGAACAACAGTTCTCGACTCCCTCATTCTGCCGTTCTGCTCCAGACTACGCAATTCCTCCTTGGCTTCCATGTGCTGCAGCCTTTATTTCCTCCTCAATTCCCTGGGTCCCTCCCCATCCAGGCCTTAAAGGAACGGAGCCATGCCCAGGTTCCCTCCGTCTTCCTACCCACGGGTGAACTTGCCCCACCCACCCTTCCACCTCGTGGTCAGCTCCTTGTCGCTTGCGCCATCCCCTGCTGCTGCCTCTTCCGCCTCCCTTGACCACTGGACCTCCCCTGGCAGGTCTCTCTGACAGGATCCCAGGTCCTTCTTTAAAGCCACAAAGGGGGTTGCCGCTTGACTGATGTTGTATTCTTTGGACTGCAGGAGGGCCCTCGTGGAGCCCTCCTGACACCTTCACTACACAAAGGAGTCTCAGAGTGGTTTACAATCTCCTTTCCCTTCCCCTCCCCACAACAGACACCCTGTGAGGTAGGTGGGGCTGAGGGAGCTCCGACAGAAACTGTTCTTTTTCGAGAACAGCTGGGCCAGAACTACGGCTTGCCCAAGGTCATCCAGCCAGGTGCAAATGGAGGAGTGGGGAATCAAACCCGGTTCTCCCAGATTAGGGTCCACGCACTTAACCACTACGCCAAACTGGCTCTTTTAGTTTGTATATGGGGAGGGGTCGTTTCGTAGAAAAAGAGCTAGGGGAACTCATTAGCATTACTCATTAGCATATGCCACACCCCCTGACATCACCGGAAGTGTGTCATAAGGCCACACCCCCTGACACCACCGGAAGTGTGTCATAAGGCCACACCCCCTGACACCACCGGAAGTGTGTCATAAGGCCACCCCCACCACTCAGTTAGTCTTAATCTTAAAGGTTAGTCTTAAAGGTGCTATTTGAACTCTTGGACTATTTTGCAGCAACAGACTAACACAGCTACCTTGGGGAAGCTCCTGGATGGGGCTGGGAGTCCTTGCGGAGGCCACGTGGCCTCGGCCAGGCAGAGGGGGAGGACGCCAACTTACCCTCCTGCTTCTTTCTCCTTCTGCAACAGAATGAGGCTGGAAGCAGGGGGCGGCTGGAAGAAGGGGCGGGGCTTCATCATGTGCCCCGCCCCCTGCACCTCACCCGGGGGAACTGCGATCCCCCGCGATCCCCCCCGAATCGACCTCTGTATATGGGATGGAATTCTATTCCAAAGCGATGCCTAGCTGGTCCTCCTAAGCACGCAGGATGTCCCCTCTCTTCTGTTCATCAGCCATTCATGTCCCCCATGAGTGCCGGGGTGGATCAAAGATTCAATATACATACAGCTCCGTACACACCTTGAGCGCACAGTTTTTGCCTGAGTGCCAGTGGAAGGGAGGAAGGAGGCAGACCGAGATACACGGCTGTTAACTGGAGGGTGCTGGCTCGGAGCAGGTACCAGAGTTTAGACGACCTTTGCAAAGCTGGGTTTTGTAGGCTTTCTAGCAGCAGGCCGAGGCCTTCTTCAACCTGCCCATGAAAAAGAGGGATCAACTGTTACCATCACAAACAATTTTTCAATCACCCTTGCCTCAAGTTCGGTAGGATTTGGTTTTAGCACAGAGCCTTTACCTCTTTATAAATTGAGAGGTACATTTTTAATTTTCCTCTCTAAGGAGATAAAAGGTGATCATCGTACTAAGTTGGTGTATATTACACTCACTTCCAACCATTCTTAGTTTGCAATGTGAGCTATTTTTCGAGACAGCATACTCATATAGACTGTACAAGTGTTCTGTAGTTATGTATTTGTCGAGGGGGTGGGGAAGTTAAAACCCCCCTATTCACATGTTGTTATGATTGCTCTTAACATTTATTGTCACAGTTTGTTAACTAAATAACTCAATAAAAATTGTAATTCAAAAAAAAGAGAGAGAGAGAGAGAGAGGAATCAATGAAACCAGCCAGTTAGTAAAGCAATGGCTCTCTAAACCAGGGTTTCCCAACGTGGTGCCTGCGGATACTATTGCACCTACTAGTACTTCCCCTTGGAGCCCTCTGAGCTTGCTGGAAAGTGTGTGGGGCCACTGTAAGGCAGAGCTTTTTATTGGCTGCTCCTCATTGCAATGATTTCCTACTAGAGGATCAAGAGGACTGCTGAGCACAGGGGTTTTCCTTAGAGTGTGGTTCTGTTTCCCATTCAGGCCTTCCTTCTTACCAGGAGGTAGGAGGAGGGAGGTATCCCACTTGGCTCCAGCCATTTTGAGTCTGGACCCACCTCTTCTGGCAGCCATTTTGGGGTAAAACTCACCACCCCCCTCTGAAAATTCCAAAGGTTCCTGCAGGCTTAGAAAGTGTGGAGACAGCCAATTTAAACCAAGACAGCCAGCGATTAGCTGCTGCGGCAACCATTTATGGATCAGCCTACATTCTATTCCCAATATTTTCCCCCCAGAAATTGTAAAGTGGCTAAAACTCAAACAAAAGGCATCCAAACCTGAGCAAATCTCGAACAAGGTAGAAAGGCAGTTTAGCTATGACAAGGATTAAGACTCTACCCTAGCAGCAAGGACTATCGGTGGAGGAAGCCACTCATGTCTTCTTCAGGATCCACTCAGTTTGGGTAGCTTTGCCCTCACAGGCTGAGGCTCCAACTGCACACGGATTGCAGAAACAAGCTGACCCCCTTGTATGCGCAAAGCCCAGAGAAGTCACTAATTCACAGGACCACTGGAATCAAAAGCTAGCGTGGCTAGTGAATACCATTGGACTTAGATCAAGGAGACCAGCATTCAAATTCCTACTCAGCCCTGAGAGAGAGTTCTCAAGCTAGAACTAGAGAAGGAGAGATTATTGGCAGCCATCTGCTTTGAAGTGAGTAACTAGGTTAAGGGCTTAGTCTGAGAATAGTCTACTACCCCCCCTCCACTTTAGACCCCTGCAGAGGCCAAGGGTGCACAAATATTGTTTTCTAGACTTGCCTCTCCTATCTTCCTCTTCTTACCCGGCATAAAGTAGTGTTTGAAAAAACAAATTAAGACTAGTGCGCTAGATTCAGCGCTGTTGGATGTATTCAAGGCTGCATGTCACATAAGCTACCTTGCCATTCACCAAGCACAATCTGCTTCGGAGGACAGCGAGCATTTGATTTGTCAGCAAGGCAGAGTCTTTGCTTCGGTCAACGCTTTGCCAGCAGGACTCCGCTTCCTTCAGGACCATCTAGAAGAAAAACCGGAACAAAAAAATATGTTAATGGGGGGGAAAAAAACAGGTCATCCGTTGGGACTGTTAAAGCTCAGACTTCAGTTGACTGTAGCAATGGGAAGGTCATGGAACTCATGTACACCCTGCCCCAAAACTCCTTGGAGAAGGGATGGCACGAAATGGACCTAGAACTTGGCTCCCATTCCTTTAACGCAGAACGGGCCCAAAACACAGCAGCTTACACCATAGCGAGCTTATGGCAGCTACCTACAGCTTGACAAAGTGGGTTCAGATCCACTCCTCCATATGCCGGTGGGGGTGGGGTGGGGGTGGACTTAGACCTTAAGGAAGAAGTCCTAACTTTGCAAGCACAGGGAACCCGTTTCAATTACAGGCCTCTAGCACAGGGGCTTCCGATAGCAGGGCAGGACCTTGGACGGCTGCATTCCGAGAGAACTGCACAGAGCTAGACAGACCAGTGGTCTGAGCCCGCACACGGCAGCTGCTCATTTATATACAGGAGTGGGCAACAGTCTCTCTGCGAGACCTGTTGCTACCCCAGCTGCTCTCAAAGCTTACCTCTGCGTAAACGGGACACTCTAGCTGGAAGAACAGCTTGGCGATCTGACACAACGCGTTGGTCGTCCCGAGAGCATCTGCAAGGGCACCAGAGAGCTCTGAGATCAGGAAGTAGCTCTCGATGGCTTGTAGCGGCTGTGGGACAGGAGACAGGAAGCAGGGTGGTGAGGGAGGAGCAGAGATGCGCAGCTTCTGTGTTCTGAGACCCACCCACCCACCCCCAGGGAGAATCCAGTGCCTTTCCCCTTGTGGTCCAAGTTCTCTCTAGCTTGAAAGATCATCACAGGCATGCAGCAGCGATTGCCCTGAGTCATCAGACGGAGTGGGGTGAGGAATGAAGCTGCGTCTGGCAGTCCTCCCTAATATTCAGCAGAATATAATTCTGCAGAATGTTAAAGGTACTAGGTCAGGATGTGTGAAGTCTTTCTGACAGTTTCTCCTATTTTGCTGTGACAAAATATGTTTTAACATCCAGGCTGAAGAAGAGTTCTGGAGAACTCAGATGCTTGCACCCTGTCATGTTCCCTTTGGTTGGTCTTAATAAAAGGTATTATGTGGATCTGTGTTCTGGGTTTTTTGGATTTCTCTTTTGGACCAGCAACGCTTCCCTTTCTTTCTCTCACGGACACACAACGTTTGCCTTCCCAGAATACTCTATTCCTCTCATGCACAAAGTTTATATAAAACACATGCTGCTGCTGCTGCTTCTAAGCAACCCCCCCCCCAAAAAAAAGACAGAGCAGAATATATTTCTAAAAGAATGCCCTCATTAAAGTTCAAGATGGCTAGATAAAGCTCTCAAATCTTGCAGCCGTTGGCCATTCTGTGCTGCTGAACACAGGTGTTGCCATGCCAACTGCAAGGCAGAAGTGACAGTACGCCATCTAGTTTACACAGGCTACAAGGCCAACCTACCGAGAGACAACTGCAGAGCTGCCATGAATGTGGTTGTGACTTAGACGACTCAGGAAGCATCCAAAGACATACTTTTTTGTACTGTTTTGAAAGGGTGTTCCCCCCCACACACACACACAGAGGCTGTGTGTTCTTTTTACTTCCTTTCGGTGCCCTGACCTCGATAGCCCAGGTTATCCTGATCTCGTCAGATCTCGGAAGCTAAGCAGGGCCAGCTTTGGCTATTATTTGGATGGGTGACCTACAAGGAATACCCAGGGCCTGATGCAGGGGCAGGCAACGGCAAACCACCTCTGAAACATCTCTTGCCTTAAAAACAAATCTAGCTCACCACCTAGTGGTGCATAATGCAAAAAGAGCTAGTGCTTCTGACTGCCAGACGATCTTAGGATCTCTTGGCTATTCAACACACAATGCCACACGATAATTAATAACTTTTTTGGTGAGTTTCAAAACTTTACTTTCCACATTGCTGACTGACCTTAGGCCGGCCAGTCACCGTCTCTGTCAGCCTAGATTACCTCACAGGATGGTTATGAGGTGAAATGGACGAGGAGAGATCAAAGTACACTGCCCTGAGCTCCTTGGAGAACGGTGGGCTGAAAGTGTACTAAATAAATCTGCTGCCAAAGTGATGGCAACCTGGGCCTTGACTGTGGGCAGAGGAGGGTTCAGGAGAAAAGTTCCAGGAAGCAGGGGAGGGGAGGAGTTACAGACCTCTTCCAAAGGTGAAACTGCCCACTTTCCATTACCTTTCCCATCATCCTGTACAGGCCGGCCATGATGTGCAGGGATGCCATTGTCTGCTCGACGCTTCTCACACCTGGGACCCGGCCTTTGCTGAGGAGTTGCTTCCACAAGTCACAGGCGTCATCCAAGCCCTTTGATTGCGCTGAAAGGGACGGACAGGGACAATGTTGGGCCAGAAGGTCAGAGGGTCCCGCTGCTTCCCTTGAGGGCTATGTTTCCAAACCCAATTCTGTACGCAACAGCCAGAGCCTGAACCATCACACCTGAGACCCATTTTGTCATCGGAAACTGCTAAAACAGTTAGGCCTAAAGTAAGCAACAAGTGGAAATTTAATATTTACTTTTGAACAGTGGTGGAAGTGGTGACATGTGGTGCCCCTTTAGCATGTATGTGTTTATGTATTTAAACGTTTATATCCCGCTTTTTCTCATAGCTCAAGACGGCTTACAAAACACAACCTAAAGCATGTATGAATGCAGGGAGGCCGTGCAAGTACTGCAGGAATGTTAGGCAAGCAAACTGTCAGTCACATCTGCATTTTGACTGCTAGGCCAGCAAACCATTGGTCGTATCTGCATTTTGACTGTACCATTTCAGACAGCAGGAGGGAAGGGAAAACACAATGAAAAATCCCTACACCTTCCAAACTCAGATGTCTGCTGACTGATCAGCAACAATGTGGTTGGTCCAAACAAGAATGTATTCCACTATCTTGGATATTTCTGAATGAATCTAACACAGAGAACATAAGAATAAATCTAATACATAAAGAGAATTATGGGTAATAGCCAGGCACCAAGGAATCCTGCGTAATCCACACTTAAGCAGGACATCCTGACCTCAGGAACCGGCTATAACCAACCCTCATCTTGTCTTGTCTCTGGAGCAATAAGCCAGGCATTGTTCTTAGTTTACACTTGTCAGATGTGTGTGCGTGTGTCAACGATCCTCTTGTATAAGGATTGATTTAAATTGCTGTTTTCTAGACCTCGCTGGGATTCTCTCCCAAGAGTTTCTCCCTACAATCATAGTCTGTTCTGTTCCTGAATAAACTCCCTAACCGTCTATTTTGTTTTCAATGACACTTATTTTGTCCAGTTTTCTGGAAGATCTAGTTTTCTGCAAAGAAAACATCTAGTTTTCTGCAAAGAATGTTTCTGTGAGGGGAAGAGTGTGTTAAGCAAGTGGTACAGTCCAGATAGGGTTCTACCAAGACTGCTGGTCTATCGAGGTCAGTATTGTCTCCACTGACTAGCAGACACTCTCCAGGGTCTGAGGTTAGAGGTCTTTTAGATCAACAGCTACCTGATTATTTTGCCTGAACGTGCTGAGGATTGAACTTGGGACCTTCTGCATTCCAGACAGATGATGCACCAGTGAGCCACAGCTCTACCATTAGGTTCAACAGCCCATCTGCAGTTCGTAAGAGACTGAACTTCTCAAAAAGCAACAAAAATGCAAGACCAAACCAGACTAGGCTTTACACCCATTCCATATTTTAAAGTTTATTCCCACCCCTCCCGATTTGACATTTGCCTCCTTGCAACCAAGTGGTGAGGGCTAGAGAATAAAACTGGTGCATGCCTTTACAAAAGTGCGAGAATCAGTCCCTCCTTCTGCCTGCCCTAGATGTGAAACAGTTTTGTGGCATGGAGGAATAGCCAAGCTACTTTTGGTAACAGCAGGCAGGACCAACCCTTGGCCACTAGAAAGCAGTCTAAATAGCCTTGCTGCGTGCAAAGAGAAACATGAAGGCATCAAAGTCACCTTTGTAGTACGCACAGTTTATATGTGACACTGTTATGCACTCAGCACTCTGTCTGCCTTAGTAGACTAACCTTAGTGGACTCAGTTAGCACCTATGACATACACAGACATACAGATATGTTAAGTGCCATTGATGATTCTAATTACAGAGATAGAAATCAATTATGAATATATATTCAGGTATTCACTTTGGTTCAATGCTTAAATGCATTCTGGGAAAAATACTAAATGCTGACAGGCATTAACTGATTGCTTATGACCTTGCTCCTGATGGCTAGCTGTGACTGAGCATGTTCCTGATGTCAGCTCGCTTGCGTTAGATGGAGAACATACCACTATGTACCCATATCTGCTACATTAGATACTTTTAGAATTTCATAGCCTGGGAAGAAGAAGGCCCATTGTTTAAATGAAGGAGGCACATTTTCGCTTGAGAAAATCCAGCACACAGGTCTGGGCCCAATCACAATGGTGTGACAGATATGTGACAAAGCTTGATGGAACCAATAATTATGATTTATTTGCAAAGCGTCATAACGGGTTTAAAACTCCATGTCTCCCATTGTAACCTTAGGGAAGAGCTGTGGGTATTCGAGGATTCAAAACCTTGTTGTACCTGTATTTTCCCTCCTTTATTAATAAAGTTTTTTTAGTCTGGATTCTACTCTACAAGACTGCCAAGTGCTTTCTCAAATTGGGCTGGGGAAGCACAACCCGTGACGGAGTTTCTGTCTTACACCTTCAAGAACAAACAAGGGGGGGGGGGGAATAAGAGCCATGTTGTGCCAGCGTGGACACAACAGTTCGGAAGATTTCAGCTTCTGTAGGGAGAGACAAGCTTAGATACAGAGCATCTGTGTTTTATTTGTCCTAGGAAACCCATGATTTGAAAGCCATCACCATGCAAGGTGAGACCACGTTTCTTGGGGGCCACCTATGTTGACAGGGCAAAGCCCAGAGAGCACAGGTTAATGCATAGAGAATTCCTCTTGAAGCAGAGGGCCGGACTAAGATGACCCTTCCTGGTTTCTACTAGTTATTCCTCTCCATTTACTATGCAGTATGAATTTTAAACCCACCAACTCACCCCCCATTTGCAACAAGCTGCTCACCAGAATCCGCAGACAGGTTAAATGCGATGCCAAGATACAGGAACTTGTCATCCTGGGTCTTGTCCTCATAGCCGAGATCGTTTGTCTCCACGCCTTCGAGAACCCGTGAAGTCTTTAGTTCCTGGGCGCGGCTGTTTTTGGTTCTTTGTTCTTGCTTATTGCTCTGTAGTCAGGAAAAAGAAGAGCTTTGATGATGCCTCCTGCACAGCACTCTCGGGACAGTTAATTTAATCTGGTTTAGGTACCTTAGGCTAGCCCGATCTCATCAGATTTGGGAAGCTAAGCAGGGTCAGCCCTAGTCAGTATTTGGGTGGGAGACCACCAAGGAATACCAGGGTTGTGATGTGGAGGCAGGCAATGGCAAACCACCTCTGAGCGTCTCTTGCCTTGTAAACCCTCTAGGGTTGCCATAAATCAGCTGTGACTTGACAGCAAAAAATTGTATTTATGCTTTTGCGGCAGCGTGGAGATTCCAAACCACTACACCCAGCTGGGCAGGAAGGCACAGGAACGGAGTTCCGGCTGGCTCCCAAGTTGGCCACGCCCAGCAGGAACTCATTAGCATAATAGGCCACACCCAACAGCAGAAACTCATTTGGATTGGCTACATTAGGGGTCTGTGGCCTACCATGCAAAGGAGTTCCTGCTACAAAAAAGCCCTGGGTTTTGACAACAAACAAGGTAAACAGAATAACAAGCAAAAGGTGGATGTGGCTGGATAACCACACTTCTGGTAACATGGGGGTGTGGCCTAATGTGCTAATGAGCTGTGCTGTCAGGGGTGTGACCCAATAGGCTAATGTGTTCCTGCTGTTGGGTGTGGCCTACTATGCTAATGAGTTCCTGCTGGGCTTTTTCTACAAAAAGAGCCCTGACTACACCACACTGGCTATGGGGGGTTCCAGCCATCTCCGCCCAGTGCTCTTTGCGACACAGCCTAGGGTAAGGAGGCCTCAGTATGTTCACTGACCTGAACAACCATGGCACATGTAACCGGCACTAACTAGGGCTGTGTTTTAAAACGGTTAAATTCGTTTAAAAATAAGCTCCATGCGTTTACAGATAGCCCACCTACATCAACAGCAATTAAAACAAAGCAAGATGAAAATCAGGAATAAGCATTCTAACACAACAGAAAAGTCTTGTCTGTGTTAACGGCTCCTCATAGGAATGGGGACCAGAAAAAAGATCCAGATTCCATGGAGGGCATAATCATCTGTATTCCAGATTACTCCAATACTGGTTCAGTATTTGGATTTTGGGGACGGAAATTCTGAAATTATTCAGGTCCATTATTCTCTATGGGAAACTTTTCCACGGGGGCTGAAGGGGCAATTTTTTGACCCAAGGTCGTCATCATTGCCGAAGAACCGATGTTGTCTCTCCACTAAAGAACACCCAAGTTTCAAGTGAATTGAACCAAGGAGTCCAGTTCCATGGGCCCCTGAACAAGGTTTCCCCTGACACCCTCCATTATTTCCTATGGGGGGGAAATCCCATGCTTTCTACAGGGCAAAGAATAGCCAAAAACAAGAGCAAGTAACCACTGGCCAAAAGCCACCCAGGCTCTTAACCACTACACCAAACTGGCTCTCAGTTCCCAAGCCACTGCAGCAGCTTACAGATCCACCCAGAAAGGGGAAAGCCTTGAGGACTACCTTCCTGCCACTCACCTCATGCATTTTGTTCTCAATCGTGCAGATGTAGAGCCAGAGCAGGGCTTGAGCCTTGTCATCCTGGAGCTGTTCCTCATTCCGGGGAGTTCTAGGGACCAAGTCTAGCAGTCGCAGGGCTTCGCGGACAGAATCCAGGGCAGAGCTAGGGAAGGAGAGACTGAGCTTTAGCCAAGCACCTGGCATAAATGGGCAGCGAAATCCTTTGGCACAAGCTGTGACACTCGTTCTGCAGATGCAGAAAGCTAACTTAGTAGGGACAAGCCATAGTCAGTTTGCAGTACAACAGCTATTTACCCTTACCATAGGCATTTTACCCATGTCTAAGTCTAAGAATTGTACCAGCCAGGATGAATCCAGGGCCTACCATCTGCCTTCTCTGCAAACACAGTTCTGAAGTCTTGCGAGACCTAAATGCAAAATGCAAGCTTTTGAGTTATGCATGGCTCACTTTGAAGCTGAAGGTTAAGGAAGAGTAGAAGATTGTGTGCGTGTCAGCAAATTCAAAGATATGCCTGTATCAAAAGAAACTCTTGGCCTGTTACTATCGCCGCTCAAAAGATTTCTTCTTGCCATTATGGAACTTTAAGAAATCTGCAGACATGGGTTAAGTTTAGGTTACCCTGAATATCCAGGCCAAAGAGGAATTTTTACACACAGTTCAAAAGTCTGCACTCTGCATTGCAAGTACTAGTCAAAAAGAGTTGTGCTTTGCACGCAAATCCAGCTATCAGCATTGCCAAGACAAGAATTAATCATGTTCTACAATTCCATGTGAAGAGTGGATTGGTCCAGACTAGCATTTCCAAGGCCACAAAGATCTCTGCTCATGGAGCAAAATTTCCTTGCCTCCACCCTGTCCCACAACAGCCTGAAATGTCCACCCTGAACAAGATTTTGGAGGGAATTTTTGGCTGTTGTGGATGGGTGGAGGCAGGAAAGTCATGCTCCACGGGCTCCTTTCAACCTGCAGAAATGCTTGCCTGGATTCAAGCCAGTACCTGGAACCAAACTAGATGCATGGGTGCTCCCTGAGAGCTATTCACCTGCTCCCAAATAGCAAATTTCTAGGGCCCAGTCACGAAGACATTTGGGGGAAAATACAATTTTGGCTTATAGCAGAAACTTCTGGTGTTCAGAAGACAGAGCTCAGGGTGATGCATATCTACCCTCCCCCTCCTTTGGGGAGAGGTGCGCATTCATCCCATGCTTGCTTATAACCAGTGTTCCCTCTAAGCTGAGTTAGTGTGAGCTAGCTCACAGTTTTTTAGCTTCCGGCTCACAGATTTTTGTCTTAACTCAGGAAGGAGGGCTCCAGAGCAAACTAATATATGCAGTAGCCAAATTGCTCGCTCACAACTTTAATGCCAGCAGCTCACAAAGGAGAATTTTTGCTCACAAGACTCCACAGCTTAGAGGGAGCATTGCTTATAACCCATAGTTAAAAGCTCTGGCTCCTGCCTTGTCATTACTGACTCTTGCTAGAGTGCCAGGATTCTGCAACAACTCAGGCATGGGCTTTGGAACAAACACCAGCAAGTTAAGAAAGGACCGAGCTAAATGGTCATATTCACAGGAGAATGGTTGCAAGCACTCAATTTGAATTTTTGTGGTGTGGAATATTAGTGTGTTCTACCTTGACCTCGGTCAATATACCCATCCAGATTACCACCATCAGCTTATGCAACATCATTAAGTTTCACTGTACTTTTTTCTAGTTGCAAGAGGCTAATTATAGAGGCCCCTCTTTTATCTTTTTCTGACCAATCGCTTGCATTGCACTGTCACGGCTTTTAATATAGCAGCACAACAGGAAATACTTACCTCTTAAGCAACCGAACAAAAGTTGAGTCCAGTGGCACCCTTAAGACGAACAAAGTTTTCTTCAAGGTATAAGCTTTTGTGTGCACGCACACTCCCTCAGATACATTGAAAAGGAAGTTACCAGTCCATACATATAGCTAGAGTGTGAGCAGCAGATTAGCATACAACATAATGAAGATGTTTAACAGATGCGATGACCAAACAGGAATAAGCAGCTTAGTTCATATGGCCACCATTTGTTTGGATTTAATTCCGGGGGGGAAACAGAGTGAAGCAAATATGTCAAAATTGGAGACAGATATGTAAATGTATTCTTCCGAATTCTGGAATGCTGAGAGTAATTAACTGAGACCCTGTTGTTACCCTCAACAGCTCTGCCGATCCCAACAGCATTACCCTTCTATCTCTGATTCCATGCCTACCATTCCAAATTCTCCAGTCTCTTATTAGTTAGGAGAAGGAAAGGAGAATCTGAATATGGGAAACAGAGGGCAGGGCTCAACACCGCAGCAACAGCATTATTAGCACAAGTGAGACCTTGGGACTTCAATTTTTAAACCTCACCCTGCTGAACGCCATACGTAGATGATGTGAAGAGAAAGAAACGAACACCCTCCCATAAATTCTGGGTCTCCAACACAGGTAATAACAGCAGCCCCAGCCGGCTCAGGCCACTCACCATTCTGTCTGCTCCGTGTAGTCATGGTAACACAGCACCTGAGCCAGTTCTATCAGGATCACAGCCCGCTCATGTACCAAGCTACTGCCCTCTGAGCATATGTCCAGTAGGTCACAGATCACGTTGAAGCGCTCTTGGCCGGTGTCAGCTCGCACACCCTTGTAGGCCTTCAGTTCCTCCAACAGCACTTTCAGCAGAACCTCAGGGGCCAAGTGACATCCGTCCAGGCCCTCCTTCAGAGTCCTGTAAACACACACTCCAGTCAGGAACACAAGTTATAACAGAGTCAAGATGGAGGAACCATCTAAACACTGCAGGCTGAATGGTTAGAAGAACTTTACTAGGCCTTGCCAAATCAGACCAAGGCTCACCTGGAAAAGCATTCCATTTCTGAAAGTGCCACCAGGCTCAATTCAGGCTATGAAAACACTGGCAGCCATCTTTCCCTTGGGTCTCCGGCATTCAGAGGCCCCAGTTGCCTCAATTCATTGCAGTTCTGGTTAAGTTTCAGTCAGCTGATCCCTCATAAATTAGCCTATAAACCACTCTCTCTTTTTTTTTTTAAGCTAGCGGTCATTCCCACATCCTGCGACAGTGAATTTCATAAGGTAATTGTATGCTTTGAAAAGTATTTTGTCCATCTTGACCCTTCATAAGGCAGTTCCTTATGACCCAGAGAATAGGCCTAAACACTGATCAGCATTTCTCTTATCACTTAGGCATTCTGGGTACAGTTGAGCAACGCTTGTCAGGAGACTGTGCACCTAAACCTCCAATGCTTTGGGAGCCCACTGTACATGTCGATCTGATAAAACTGAACACCGATTCACAGAAGCTACTGACATAATAAGTAATATGGGCAGCAGGTAGCAGTATTGAAACTGGCCATGTCAAGCAATGTGAAGGCCCGGGGGATGGGGGGGAGGATATATCTAGTTACCCCTCCCCAATGGACAAAGTGGGAATTTGGGGGGGAACGGGAGAAAAAACTGCCATGAAATATTTGTGTTCTTGAATAAGTGAAATACATTTCAAAACAAAATGGATAGCATGGAAAATTTTATACAAGACAACCAAGAGCACTGGATAATGGTCATGCCTATGCAGGCTGTGGAAGGTCAGTAGTTCAGCAGTTTGAGACCCAGGTGTCGCAAGACGGAGTGAGCTCCCATCTCCAGTTCCAGCTCCTGCCAACCTAGCAGTTCGAAAGCAAGAAATTGCAAGTAGATTAATAGGTACCACTTTGGTGGGAAGGTAACAGCGTTCCGTGCGCCTCGGCGTTTAGTCATGTCGGCCACATGACCACGGAAACGTCTTCGGACAGCGCTGGCTCTTCGGCCTTGAAACGGAGAGAAGCACCGCAACCCTAGAGTCGGGATTCGACTGGTTTTCGAGCAAGGGAACCTTTACCTTTTTACCTATGCATACTACAAACATATCCTTCAAAATATATTTTACAAGTCTGTGTGCTGAACTGAACAATTTGGGCAATGAATATGCTATAATGCATTTGATAAGTTAAAGAGTTCCTTGGTTTCAGTGTTCTTGTTGTTCAGTGTTCCAGAGTTCAACTTGATATCCAGAGATGCTGGTAGTGCTACCCCTGCAACTGCACGAGACTGGCTCTGTCTTCCCCAAGATCAGTTTTTCCCCTCAAATGGCAAATATGTGTGGTACATGTGGTAAGGGAGCATAAGGGTTCAGCAATCTGCAATGCTGTCTCAGGGGCTTGGTGTTATTTGCTGTTTTACTTCTAGAAAGCATTTTTTAAAAATCCCATAAATATGCCAATTAGTATAATTGGCATATTTATCCCAAATTAGAGATCTTTTAAAGCGTCAAAATAAGCTTAGGTTTGATTGGAAGTCAATGATGGCAATGATTCCCCCAAAAAACTATTGTGTGTGTGTCGTCCCCCTCCATGTTTTAACATTTCTGGAAGTTTTACATCTCTAGCCATGTCTGCCAAAACCATTGGCCCACATACCACACCTAATGTTTGATGCTTCTGTGTAGGCCTGGTCTTCACTCTCTATTTCTGACTGGGGCAGACAACTGTTGAATTCTACCCATCTGGGCTCCTATCAATCTTTACACGAAGAAGAAGGGGGGAAAGCAGCCCTGTTCACCCACTGCCAAGAGGTGACACATTCAGAGCTTTGGAGGACTAGAATTATAGATTTATAGTAGTAGATAACTCACTGAAAATGTCGAGACAGTGTGCGACTGTGATTAAAAAAGCCAACACTATGCTCGGAATTATTGGAAAAAGTGCAGAAAAGGGCAACTAGAATGATAAAAGGGTTGAAACACTTTCCCTATGAAGAAAAGTTAAAGTGCTTGGGGCTCTTTAGCTTGGAGAAATGAAGACTGAGGGGTGACATGATAGAAGTTTATAAGATTATGCGTGGGATAAAGCAGGTAGAGAAAGAAGTACTTTTCTCCCTTTCTCACAATACAAGAACTCGTGGGCACTCAATGAAATTGCTGAGCGGTCGGGTTAGAACAGATAAAAGGAAGTCCTTCTTCACCAAAGAGTGATTAACACATGGGATTCACTGCCACAGGAGGTGGTGGCGGCTACAAGCATGGACGGCTTCAAGAGAGAATTAGATAAACATGTGGATCAGAGGTCCATCAGTGGCTATTAGCCACAAGGTATAGATAGGAACTCTCGGTCTGGGGCAAGTGATGCTCTGTATTCTTGGTGCTGGGGGGGCAGTGGGAGGGCTTCTGAAGTTCTGGCCCTGCTGGTGGACCTCCTGAGGGCACCTGGGTAATGTCCACTGTGAGACACAGAATGTTGGACTGGATGGGCCATTGGCCTGATGCAACATTGGCTTCTCTTATGTTCTTACTTAGTGGCTCCTTGTAACCAACAGTTAGAAATCTCTCTGGTTATTTGCTGTTTTACTTCTAGAAAGCATTTTTTAAAAATCCCATAAACATGCCAATTAGTATAATTTTATATGCCAAATTAGAGATGCCGCATTTTATCTTTTAAAGTGTCAAAAGAAGTTTAGGTTTGATTGGAAGTCAATGATTGCAATGATTCCCCCCAAAAACTATTGAGTGTGTCCCCCCCATGTTGTTTAACATTTCTGGAAGTTTTACATCTCTAGCCATGTCTGCCAAAACCATTGGCCCACATACCACACCTAATGTTTGATGCTTCTGTGTAGGCCTGGTCTTCACTCTCTATTTCTGACTGGGGCAGACAACTGTTGAATTCTACCCATGTGGGCTCCTATCAATCTTTACACGAAGAAGAAGGGGGGAAAGCAGCCCTGTTCACCCACTGCCAAGAGGTGACACATTCAGAGCTTTGGAGGACTAGAATTATAGATTTATAGTAGTAGATAACTCACTGAAAATGTCGAGACAGTGTGCGACTGCGATTAAAAAAGCCAACACTATGCTCAGGATTATTGGGAAAAGTGCAGAAAAGGGCAACTACCGGTAGATGATAAAAGGGTTGGAACACTTTCCCTATGAAGAAAAGTTAAAGTGCTTGGGGCTCTTTAGCTTGGAGAAATGAAGACTGAGAGGTGACATGATAGAAGTTTATAAGATTATGCGTGGGATAGAGCAGGTAGAGAAAGAAGTACTTTTCTCCCTTTCTCACAATACAAGAACTCGTGGGCACTCAATGAAATTGCTGAGCGGTCGGGTTAGAACGGATAAAAGGAAGTCCTTCTTCACCCAAAGAATGATTAACACATGGGATTCACTGCCACAGGAGGTGGTGGTGGCTACAAGCATGGACGGCTTCAAGAGGGAATTAGATAAACATATGGATCAGAGTCCATCAGTGGCTATTAGCCACAAGGTATAGATAGGAACTCTCGGTCTGGGGCAAGTGATGCTCTGTATTCTTGGTGCTGGGGGGGCAGTGGGAGGGCTTCTGAAGTTCTGGCCCTGCTGGTGGACCTCCTGAGGGCACCTGGGTAATGTCCACTGTGAGACACAGAATGTTGGACTGGATGGGCCATTGGCCTGATGCAACATTGGCTTCTCTTATGTTCTTACTTAGTGGCTCCTTGTAACCAACAGTTAGAAATCTCTCTGAAATTAGGAAAAACAGATTGGGAATTTCTAGTTAAAGGCAAAAAGTCTGTACTTTATTAGCAGAGGATTTCATTTAGTATGGGAAGTCACAATACACTTTAAGTAAAGCAACAGGGATCCCGAGTATAGTTCTAGGTCAGGGTGCTCCAAGCTTTTTCAGCCCGCGGGCACCTATGGAATTTTCACACATGGCAGTGGGCACAGTCACAAAATGGCTGCCACAGGAGGTGGAGTTGATCACAAATTATCAGGGAACGATGCCTGTTAATCTGCATAGCCAATCAGAAGCCCTGCTAGCTAGGCAAAAGCAACATCTAGCTCCACCATCAGGAGTCATGGAGCCCACAGGCTGGGTGGAGGTCTTCACTGGCAAGAAAAGGTGCACCGGTCCCCATTTCCTCTTTTGTTTCCCTCCCACCATCATCTCAATGGCAAGGAGTGCCAGGATTCCTTCAGGATTGCACTTTCTTTCCCCCAGTCAAGCAAAAAGGGGAGAGTTTTGCCAGATTTTGTCTCTTGGGGGGGGGGGGAACACTATGGACAGCAAAGAATTCCTAAGAGTCGTAAACGTCCTCAAAGGCACAGCAGGACAGATCTAAGTGTTACTCCCCAATGGCTAGTTTTAAGCAATACCAGACAAATAGCCATCCCTGTTTTAAGAATCGTATCCTTTCCTCACCCCCTTCCTCAATTGGCTCAGCCTCAATCTTACTTTAGTCTGAGGTCATCGGCCCCATTTTTGCTGGCATCCATCTTGACTTTCAGCCAGAAGGAGACCGGTTCCGCCATCTGCTCCGTGATCTTGTTGTGCTGTGTGACCAGCCACAGTACCACAGCCTGGAGAGCCTCCTCTAACAAGCCCAGCTTCCTGTAGTTTTCCACAAGCAGCCTGAAGCAATTGTGTAGCTGAGAAGAAGAAGACAGACGGGCGTTCAAGTGGCACCCCACAGAAGTTCACCCCCAACTACCACATGCAACTGTCCAGAAGCAAAGAAAGTCCTTCCATTGTCCATGCTTCTACCAATCTGTAGACCACGGTTTAAACTGATGAACCAGTGGCCTATTTAATCCTATAGCCCAGGGTGTCTTTCCTAGCCCATCCCACCTTGGTATCCTCGTTTAAAGGTTATCATCGCACCTGCACACTATTTTTCCTCCAAAGAACTATGGGCTGTGAGCATGAGATCTGTGATGAATGAAGATCCTGGCAGCAGCTGGTTGTCAGGCAACCTTAATGCCAGAGGGACCAAGGGCAGGCAAAGGGTCCCGGGGTGCCACTGGCAAAGCTTTTTATTTACTAATTTTGATTTATATCCCGCCTTGCCTGCACAGGCAGCTACTCAGATCCTAAAAGAGAGAATAGTGGGCGGGGGATATGGCGGCGGCAGACTCGTATAAGAGGGCTCAGCACGTGGCACGGTTGGAGAACAGTTAGGTTGAGACTGTAGGGATGCCAGCCTCCAGGTGGGGCCTGGAGATCCCCTGGAATTACAGCTCATCTCCAGACTACAGAGGGCAGTCTCCCTGGAGAAAACGGATGCTTTGGAGGGTGGACTCTGTGGCATTGTACCCCCCCTGAGGTCCCCGTCCTCCCCAGGCTCCACCCTCAAATCCCCAGGCGTTTCCCAACATGGATCTGGCAACTCTAGTTGAGAATGAACAGACAGATTAAAGTAATGGATCTCAAACAGCCAGCCAAAACCTTATCCATGACCTCCCATTTTACCCCAAAAGACTGTTGCGGCAGTAGTCACAGAATTTATAGTCCAGAGACATTCCTTTCCACTGTAAAGTGTTAAGGATTGGTAATTTGTAGATTTGCCCTAAGATCACATGATCTGAATTTTAGAACAAGGCTCAGATTTGCTGTAACAAGATGTTTTTGTTGCTCTTTATATGAAAGTTACTTTAAGCCATTCCTCGTTGGAGCAGTCCTTTGTGTGGACTCAGAAATGTTGTAATTGCTGCCTTAGCCCAGCCTGCACACACTTACTTGGAAAAAGGTACCATGGAGCTCAGAGGGCTTTACTTCTGAATAAGTATCTCCAGTTGAAATGCTGAGATAGGCCCAAGAGCCTAACTGAGGAAAAGGCAGGTTCGTTTAGGGAGGAAGCTATGGCTGAGTGTTAGAGCATGTGTTTTGGCACATGGAAGGCCCCAGGTTCAACCCCTGACATCTCCAGTAGAAAAGACCTTGCAGAGGTAACATGAGAGACCCTGGCGAGCCGCTGCCAATCTGAGTGGACATTACTGACCTTGATGGACCAATAGTCTGCCTCAGTATAAGGAAGTTTCATGCATTCAAACCAGCATTAAGAACAGTCTTGAGTGACTGCAAAGTGCGTCCCTTCCCTGTGTGATTGTACCCCAGATGGTCCTGGTGTTATTCTAATGCACTACACCAAACCGAGTATAGAACTTCCCCTGTCGCAAAACTGCCCCCTGACCTGTGAGTACCACTCCCTGAGGTGTCTAGGCACTCAGCGATTATACCAAGGCTCCATCCAGCAATGCACCGCTCTCCTGAGTCCAGCTGACTTGGAGGGGATTTCCCGCTTCTCTCTGGCATTTCCGCTGGCACCAGCTGGTCAGTTAGAGTACTACTTGCTAAGAGGGCCAGCACTTCTAGCACTCTGTGCCCAATGCTGTTCAAGGGCTCCACCTAGTGCCTGCATCCCCCACTAACCAACAATTACCACACTTGTGCACTCCCAGGGAAACAGCAGTCTAGCAACCGACAGCCTCCCTTCCCCTGGTGCTTGTTTTAGATAAAGTGTTTGAATGGCAGAGGTGTATGCAGGACAGAGAGCAACTACCAGCATTTAGAAAAAGGTTTACTGAAAGTCCATGTACGTACTCTGCAGTGCAATGGATCAAACAAGGAATACAAAAAAATGTGCAAATGTGCAGTCCTCTGTCCCTCAGCTGATAACATGCCCTAGCTGGTCTTATTCTAAGGCAGGCTTTATAAATTTCAAAGTAGCAGCATACTAAAATCTTCCCATGACCTTGGGAGTCTTTGATCAGCTGCCTGCCCTTTTTTAGCTCCAGTGGCAATGGCGAACTTCGAGAGTGAGACCAGGTGACAAAGCACCATCTTCCAGATTAAATCAACCAAAATGGTCCCCATTCCCTCTGTGTCGGGAATTTTCTGTCTCCCCCCACCAGTGTGTGAAACCTTCCCTTCCTAAGGTCTCCAGGAATATACTATCTGGCTTCCAGTATCCCACAACCCTGTTCACCTTCTAAGCATCAGATTCCAGCCACGGTGTGCGCCACTGGCCATTTCATTGTCTTCCACTGGGACAGCCATTTGCATTTTAAAACCAAGCGTAGGGTTTTTGCAAGCCCCAAACCAAGAAGTATTGGGATGTATCTCCAAAGGCCATTTTCCCACACACAGCACTCACAAAATGTTACCTTGCTCAGATCTTAGATGCCACCGAAAGACCTCTTGGATAATAGAACTTCTGAGCTCGACAAGATCCCACCTGTACTCTCTGTCATGAAGCTTCAAGCACAATGTTATATACCTTTTCTGTAGGGAATTCTGGATTCTTGAACAGCTCTTCCTTGCCCAGCCTCCTGCAGAAGAGCTCTACTATCAAGTTAGACTCAACGTGCATCTTCTGACAGTAGAAGCTGTAGCCCAGCCGTGACACGCAATATGCTGTTGAGAGAGAGGGTAGGGAAAAGCTTAGTCTTTGACCAAGCATGGTTGAACAGCATGCCTGCTTTGGAAAGAAAACCACTAGATAAACACGCTTCTACCTCACCTCCTGAACAGAACCAGCCAGCAGACCTTTCCACATGGTCCGTTAACCTCCAAGGTCAAAGCACTCTATTTATGACATTATACTCGCTGAATGAGTACAACCGCTGGCTTGGGAATGCATAGGAAGTGCACATTGTTTTTTTTAAGTGTGGGGAGGGAGGGAACACATGTGTATATACTTCATATGCACACAGACTTGCAATCCTGAGCCAGGGATTGCTCCAGAGGCCTACTAATAACAAAGGTGTACTTGTTTCTCAAGTGGTTAAGACGCTGAACTGCTTGCAATCCTGAGCCACGGATTGCTCCAGAGGCCTGCTAATAACAAAGGTGTACTTGTTTCTTATTATGCTGGAGAACAGCCTTTGGCTCATCAGTACACAGAGAACCAAGCCACAGGAGGAAGACGGTCTTTGATACCAACCTGAGACATCCAGGTATTCTGCCTGCTCGCTCTGTGGAAGACCTGCTAGCATATCCAGCATCCAGGAAGCAACCTTCTGAAGGGACGCCACCAGCTGTAGCATCCCTGGAGACCCTGGCCCCTGTGAGAAAGGCAAGTTTTAGGAAGAGGAAACAAAAAGCATAGGAGGCACACACATATATATATACACACACATACCCCTCCAGCAGCACTTCACCACAATGAGTCTGCTACGGACAGCAAACTTGTACCTTGTTTGCATGAAAGTTCCAAGGGTATCTGGAGCCAATCTATACAGCCGGCAAATCATGGAGTGTACCATTTTCAACAGCAGGATAGGAAATCCCATTCGCCACCTCTGTCCTTCATTTCTCCCTTCTCCCCCCCTCCACCGCCTGCTTCCCTCTCCGAGACTCCTGCCAGTCACATCCCTAATCAGCTAGGCACTGGAAGGGATGCGGGCAGGTGAAGCAGAATGTGCATCTTCCTTTCTCCTTTAAAGCCTCTTGCCAACACTACTCACCCACAGGGCTTTCCCTTCCCATCCCGCCTTCCACCAGCATGTCAGCAGCAGTGATGGTGGCAAACGGCTTTGGCGCAGAAAGTGTGGGATGCCTTTTGCTCCAGCCCCCATCTTTCCCCTCTGACAGCCAGCTGATGAGGATGGACGGCTCCGAGTGCAACTGCTGCCTCGTTCCTCTCCTCCCACCCTCCAGTCCACCCACTTCTGACTCCTCCCCCCTTCCCGTGTCCTTGTATTCTCCTGCTGTTGCCTTGTCCCCCTTTACATTATGAGATCTCGTTCATAATAGTGACTATAATCTCCATCTGAATTCCCCACCCCATTGCAGTTGCCTCCAGTTTGTTTAAAATAGGGGGAAAACGGCTTTTCAGAATTTCCTGCAAACCTAGGGGCTTGTCCTGAATGTCTAGAGGAAACTCTTCCATTTCTCCAAACAGCACTTTTCTTTAGCACCAAATCTGTGATTTCTGTTTTCAGCTGATTTAATTTTTTCCAAACCTTGCAGACAGCAGAAGCTAAAATACATGTGCTAAGGAAGCATGTAGGGTCGCAGTCTGCAGCCCTCTTTAGTAGTTGATTGTATTTGCAACTTTGTTGGTTGAAGATTAAAGCACTGTACCTTTAAAGTTTCATAAAGATGCCACATTGAACATCTGCATACACTATGTTAACATAGGACGCCTCTGGTGTTAAAGCAGCATAATAAGCTAAGACCTCAGAAGTACTGCATATATTTCAGTTTCCCCCCCAAATTTCCATTTTTTTCAAAGATATCTTTTTCCCCTCTGCGGCTTCAACATTTCTGGAAATCTAACTCACTCAGACCACGAGTCCACTTAGTCCTGTATTGACTACTCTGACCGGCAACACCTTCCCAAAGCCATTCCAGACAAGGACCCTTTCACAGCTCTTCTACAAGAAAGCCTTTGTCTGGGGGTACCAGGGACTGAACCTTGGCCCTTGTGCACAAGACACACACACCCTACCCCTGAACCAAAGAGCTTCTGGAGAATCTAGACCCCAGCCCCACTAAGGATACTAATCCTGGCCCCCCGGGGGGGGCAAAGATGAAAGCCTTGATCTTATCTTTACACAGACGGCAGGATTTTCTGGTCTGTTCAGGATTCCACGGGGCAGATGCTACCACCTCCCGCCTTGGTTTCTCATACCTGCAGAGTCTGAAGAGAATCATATACTAAGGTGGTGTACAGCTGGGCGAAGTGGTACAGCAGCTTCTTCAGAGCTGGCTGCTGTTTCACATTGTCTGGCGGAACCTGGGAAGGGTCGGAAGATGAGCAGAGGAAGACGCTTGAATGGCCCCAAACCCAGTGGGTGCCAGGTCACTCATTAACAATCAGTCTGACGCAGAGTTACTCCAGTGGCTTCGACTGCAGTAACCATGTATAAGATAGCATTCTAAGATACCTAAACTGTACTGTTTAGGGGTTTTCCCCCCACATATCACAGGGGGGGGGGGAGAAAGAAACTGCAACACATTGAAATATAAGGTTCTTCATTGCATGCATTATATTTGCATAGAAGGGAAGAGTAATTTTTAAAGACACCCCTGGGGAAGACAAAAAACAAAAACACATCCAAGACATTTTCATGCACTCTGGAGGAAGAGCCAGTTGGTGTTCTACAGGCTGGATTAGCCCCACCCCCACAGCAATGTAACAGCCCTACCAAATTTTAACCAATGCAATAGCAAGGCAGCATGGAATTTGTGATCAGTGTCATGCTAGGACATGGCCAAACCAGATTCAAAACCCTACTCTGCTACAGAAGCTTGCTGGGTAACCTTGGGCCACTCTTTCTTGCAGCTTAAACACCTTGTTGGTTGTGAGAATAAAATGGAGAAGGTGGGGGAGAAGGTTTTAAGCTGCTTTGGGCCCCCGGTGGCGAGAAAATAAAACAAATAATAGATGGACATATATTTTATATACATATATCTATATGAACTGGTTTGCTCTCTCAAATATGAAGAAGAGATTGGATTTATACCCCGCCCTTCACTCAGCGTCTCAGAGCAGTTTACAAACTCCCTTCCCTTCCCCTCCCCACGACAGACACCCTGTGAGGTAGGCGGGGCTGAGAGAGCTCTGAGAGAAAAGTGACTGACCCAAGGTCACCCAGCAGGCATCATGTGGAGGAGGAGTGGGGAATCAAACCCAGTTCTCCAGATTAGAGTCCACTATCAGGGCTCTTTTTGTAGCAGGAACTCCTTTGCATATTAGGCGACACACCCCTAATGCAGCCAATCCTAAACAGACACCCTGTGAGGTAGGGGGGGCTGAGAGAGCTCTGAGAGAATAGTGACTGACCCAAGGTCACCCAGCAGGCATCATGTGGAGGAGGAGTGGGGAATCAAACCCAGTTCTCCAGATTAGAGTCCACTATCAGGGCTCTTTTTGTAGCAGGAACTCCTTTGCATATTAGGCGACACACCCCTAATGCAGCCAATCCTCCAAGAGCTTATAGTAGCCTCTGTAAGAAGAGCTCTGTAAGCTCTTGGGAGGATTGGCTACATTAGGGGTGTGTCGCCTAATATGCGAAGGAGTTCTGCTACAAGGCTCCACACCAAACTGGCTCAGCTCAGCCTCAGTTTATGGTGTCATCATAACCCAGTGCTCCACAACCTCTCTGACCTGGGAACCCCCCCCCCCCCAAAAAAAAAAAAAAACACACCCTACATTCTACCTCATCAGTAGCTGTTCAGGTTACTCTAGCCCCAGGACCAGCATCAGAGGAATACAGGTTGGCTGCCTCTTCTCTAGCGGAATGAGCGTGCATGTGTGCTTATGCTGGTTGTGCGGGGGTAACTTTCCCATGCATAACTTTCCCATGCAACCAAAGGCAGCAAGGTATGGCTGGGCCTTGAATCAAGGGATACTTGTGGAGTGAAAGAGTAGGAAAAGTGAAAGCAGGAGGGGGAACATCTGGGAAGATGGCTGCCAGCTTGTAAGATTCAGGCTGAGTGTCTGTCTCTTTCCTTTTCGAGGCATTTATGGCCTGCGAGTGGCCAAGGGAGTGAGCTCCTGAGCACAAACAGAAGGGCAAGAGCCAAAGGGCACTAGGCTCCAAGCCCCAGAGTTAAAGTGGACAACCTCAAAGTGGGACCTGAAGATCTCCCACTTTTACAACTGATATAAGGACAACAGAAACCAGTTCCCCCGGAGAAAATGGCTGCTTTGGAGGGTGGAGTTTGTGGTAGTGTACCTTGATGAGGTCCCTCCTGTTGGAATATACAAGGTCGACAGTGCACCTACTTGAAGAAGATCAGAAGAACAGCCTATAGGGGAGAGCTGAAGGACTGGTAGTTGGCATGGCTAGATTAGGGACTGCCCACAATTCCAAATTATGTCCTTCCTGTCTCCTGATTGGCTCTTCCGGAGACTTCCTGCTCCAACTGAGCCCTCCTCCTTTGTTCCTGTCTCTCACAGCAGTTAGTTAAACCACTCTCCCTCTCCTCTTGAGAGCCAGTTTGGTGTAGTGGTTAGGAGCTCAGACTCTAACCTGGGAGAACCCGGTTTGATTCCATACCCCTCCACAGGCAGCTGCTGGTGTGACCTTGAGTCAGTCACCATTTATTTCAGAGCTGTTCTCTCAAGAGCAGTCCTCGAAAGAGCTCTCTCAGCCCCACCTACCTCACAGCGTGTCTGTTGTGGGGAGGGGAAGGGAAAGGAGATTGTAAGCCACTCTGAGACTTCTTTGGGTAGTGAAGGGCAGGGTATAAATCCAATGTCATTGTCTTCTCTGTTCTATCAAAGTTTATTTCATCCTTAATAAACTGAGTTATTTTCTTTAAACAGTTGGTGCTCCGTGCCTCTGCATGTTCAAACTCTGCCAGCACCTCCGCCCCCAAGCACCGCCCCCTTCAGGCTCCACCCCTGGAATCTCCAGGTACTTTCCCAACCCAGAGCTGGCAACCCTACCAAGGGTCCTAGCCTAGAACTGGCAGGACAATCTCCTGGCCAACACAGAGAAAATTTAGAAGGCTTCCCTTCTCCTGCTCATTGGTTTCTTCTGTATCGTTGCACTTCTGTTGTGAGCTTCTTGGGTCCTGGGGATGCCAACTTCAGGTTGGGGAAAATTCCTGGAGATTTCAGTGGGGTGAAGCCTGATGAGGGTGGGGGTTTGTGGAGGGGAAGGACTTCATTGGGGCATGATCCCATAGTGTCTACCTTCCAAAGCGGCCATCTTTTCCCAGGGAAATGGAACTCCGTTGTTGTCTGGAGATGAATTGTGATTCTGGGAGATCTCCAGGTTCTACCTGAAAGTTGGCGACCCCAATGGGTCCCCACTGGGAAGAAAGGCAGGATACAAATGAATTAGTGAGAAAAATAAACAAGGGAAAACAAACTCACAGCATTCAGCAGCTTGCCAAGCAGCTCAAAGTATCTTTCCATAAAGGCAGAGATCCCCAGAACGTCATGTAGACTGAGGATGCTCCGTTTCGTTTCTCTGGCGTATCCATATAGAGCCGTGATGAACAACTGGCAACTTTCGACCGTCACTTTTAGCAGATGCTCGTTAGCATCCAGCAAGGTGTTCAGGATCTCAGCAGCTCGGGCAAAGAGGGCTCCTACTGAGACATCCTGAAGCGCCAATACTCTGTTCAGCTCAACGCCAATGGAGAGAACATCCAGACATGCACTAAAGAAGCTCCTTCTTTTCTTGGAGCTTCTCAAACAGCCCTGGGACTGCTGGAGAACTTCCTCGCCCTCTGCAAAGCAGCCGCTCTTGCAGAGGTACCGGGACCTCACCACAGTGAGTTCAAGGATGCAGAGCTTGTCCTGGAAGGGCAAAGTTTCGCTCGAGCCCCTCTTTTCCAGAAGCCCTACGACAAGATGGCCGAACAGCTGCTCGCTGAGGAAACAAGCCTCCTCCCTGGACAGTGGGCTCCGCTGGGCCTCAAACACAGAAGCGGCAGCGGCGGCATGCTGGGCCGCCACAGAGGTAAAGAACGGGGGCTCTCTGAGTGAGAGGACAGAGGAGTTGTGCTCCAGGAGAACCAAGAAGCGCACCGCTTGCAGCTGCGCCGAGAGGACCGCCCTGAATCGGGTGGGAGCCCGTTCTGTTTTAGCCACGGCGTCGGTGCTCTTCCACAGCACGCTAAAGGCACTCTTGGCGATGGACGCGAAGTCGTCGGAGGGCACCTCCGGAGGCTGGTGCTTCAACAGTTCGGTGTAGAGGAGGTTCGCAAAGCCCAGGCTGGTCTCCGATGGGCCCCGGGAAGCAGCGCCTCTCAGCAAGTGGTAGAGCAACCTTTCCAGGTAGAGAGGAGTATACTGCGGCCGAGCCTCCACGTAGCCATGGTAGGCCCTCTCAGCCAGAGTCCGGAGACCTTCCAGGTGATCTGGGCGGATCGAGCCTTCGGCAAACCTGTGGATGCAGGCCCGCAGGATTCCATCACATGCTGTTGCCTGTTTGGAAGCTTGGCTCCCAGGATCTGCATTTTTGGCTACCGAGCTGAGGCATTCCTGAAATTTAAGTGAGGATTTTTTAGGATCTTGGAAGCAGCACATTCCAGGAGCTTACGCTCTGCAATCTGCAGCTGGATGGAAGAGGTCCCATCAAAATCGACAGACAACATGCCGTAACGGGCCACGCCCAGAGCACTGTCCCAATTTTATTTCACAGTTTACTCTACATAAGGGACCTCCTGGATCAGTCCCCACAGCTGTTTTTTCAACAGCTGTCAACCAAATGCTTCCCAAAAGCCCACAAGCAACTCTTCTCCCCTCAAGGGATATTCGCAGGTATGCTGTTTCTGAACAGGAGGGTTTCATTTGGCCTATCCTCCCACAATTTATCTGATCCCCTTTAGTCCCCACCATGCCTTGTGGTAGGAAGTTCCACGAGTTAACTGTGTGATGTGCAAAGAGATCCTCTTATCTATCCAACTGCATTTATTTAGCAACAAGAGGGAAGTTCTAGGGTTCTTCATAGTCTCCTAAACCCACCACCCCATCCCTCCCTCCCATCTTAAGTCAGTTCCTTATGGCTAAAGTATTTGTGGCTTTTTAGTTTAGCTAATATGGGAAGGAATCACCATCCACTGACAATTTTTAATCCCACTTTTCCAGCTCTACGATTTCCTTTTTGAGGACAAGCCAATGAAACAGAACCATGTTGCAGACCTACAAATGAAACTGTACCCCCCAAGTCAGAATTACCGGGGGGGGGGATGCCGTTAGATTTCACCAGGTGAGGTGTAAGGAGAAGAGGGTGATAAAGGTAAGTCTGCCTGAGACCAACAATAATGGTGAACAGATGAGTATATGAATAGCCACACAAAAGCTTATACCCAGAATTAAACTTTGTTGGTCTTAAAGGTACCACTGGACTAAAACTTCGCTTTTCATTATGTTTATGGGATCTACCTCTGGGTCCTTTTCAGACCAAGAGAAAAAAGTATAAATTGTATGCTTGTCAGGGTAGTAGATGTAACCTGGATGACCCAGGCTAGCCTGAACTCATCAGATCTTGAAAGCTAAGCAGGGTCGGTGTCACTTAGTACTTGGATGGGAGGCTGCAAAGGAAGCCCAGGGTCACTGTGCAGAGGCAGGCAATGGCAAACCACTTCTGTCCGTCTCGTGCCTTGAAAAGCCTACAGGGTTGCCATGGCACTTTCCCGCTACCGATTAGGGCAGTGAGCACTACGAGGGCCATTGCCCTGTGAAAGGAGTCGGGAAGGAAAAGACCTGGATCACTAGCAATTGCCACTTTTGCTAATTACTTTCTTCCCCCATGTTCTTGATGCATAGGAAGGAGTCTGCTTACCAGTACTGTTAAAAATACTGTTGTCTCCCTGTCACTCTCAGCTTCTCTGGTCCATCTTTCCCTTCTGAATGAATAGCCTCCATCTCTCCCTTCTGAATGTATAACTCTTCCAAACTAAATTGCTGCTGGAAACCAGATTATATGCGCGGAGGAGAACCAAGTTGTTCAAAGCCAAAGAATGGTGGGCAGGATGGCGCTGCCCCTTAAATATCGGCCGCGCGCTCCCGCCCCCCGGGTTGCCCCAAGACTCTGTTGATAGGGCCAGCGATGGTCAGGAGAGCCTGAGTTTCCTACGTCCGGCACTGGCCCACCCCCCTCTGCCAACCTGCCATGGATGCCATCCCCCCCCCCCCTCGCGGCTCTGCAAACAGGCCCCCGCGTGACTCAGTGGCCCGGTTTATACATTGTAGGCCAAAACTACCTTTCGATCTTCAAGAACTGCTCAGCAAAGTTCATTAAGGGAACAGGGGCCAAGAGAAATGCACCCCTTTAAGGCAAACCCTGGGGAATGCCGAGAATAT